>NC_066579.1:452408910-452507717 GCF_024323335.1 Lathyrus oleraceus
TATTCGTGGTTAGGATGAGATGATCCCTGATACTTTGGCACTAATTTTCACGAAACTTTCACTTCGTGAAAGATTGACCGTGATCCCAATGGTATGCAAATCTTGGGCCAGTGCTGTAAATGGACCTTACTGTTGGCAAGAGATAGAATTCACTGACTGGAGCAGCATTTACGAGGATCGGAAAAATGAGCGGATGGTTCAGATGTTGATTGCTAGAAGCTCTGGATCTCTCCGAAAACTCGGTGTTTCTGGTCTCCAAACTAGAAGGAGTTTCACCTTAATTGCCAAAAATGATGGCTCCCTCCGGGATCTGCGACTGCCTAGATGCAGTATTAACGATTATGCAATATTAACGATTATACAAATTAAGATGATTTCCTTCTTAGATTTGAGCTACTACATCAAAATTGGCGACAATGCTATAAAGACAATCGGCAAGAACTGCAAACAATTGGAAGTGTTCTGTTGGAATATGCACCCGACATATACTTGGGAAAAACCCTTCGAAGATGCTAAAGCATTTGCGATCGCATCTACTATGTCAAAGCTCAAGCGTCTCAAAATGGTTTACCATCTCATCACCAATGAAGGTGTTCTTAAAATCATCTCATCAAGTCCTAGGCTTGAATGTTTGGATTTGAGGGGTTGTTGGGGTGTCAAACTTGACACTATATCCGTGAAGCAGAATTTTCCAAAAATTATGGTTTTGAGGCGTCAAGTTCTTGGAAAAACTTATAAAGAAACAGGTTATTAAGTTACATGATTGCCTTTAAGTGTTGTTCGGAAAGTCTAGTTCAACTAGAAACGCCGAAAATATTAGGTTTCAATTACATGAAAAGACATTATATATTAAAAACTTAAATAACTTTAATTTTTAAATTATTTTGGTCAATAATAATTTTTAAATTATTTCTGTCAATAATAATTTTTTTTGTCAAAATAAGGGTTTTAGAAATCTGGACGGAGATTGCAAATTTTTCATAGACCCCATATTTCCCGGGTAAGCGTGAACTAAAAAAAAGATTATAACACCCATCACTGTTCCAAGATAATGGAACCGTGCGTTTCCTTACGGTTTTTATTTTTTCCAGTTCACATTTTCCCGGGAAACATGGGTCCATGACAAATATTCAATCTCCATCAAGGTTTCTAAAACCCTTATTTTGACAAAAAGTTATTATTGACCCACGTTGTCGGGGAAATCGCCCAAATGTTCCACGGACATAGCTATTGTCTTGCCCGCTTCGGCGTCATCGGTGATGAGTTTGATGGTCTTCCTTCCATTTGACACCTACGCATGTTCACGATATTTTCAAAACCACATTCCCGCAAGAGTGGTATTAATGCATCATGTGGTGCTTCAAATCGTCCATGACAACGCGTTTTACAAGTCGTGTTTCCCTACACATGCCATATAAAAAATGAAAGAGTAAAAGTGATATTAGTAGCTATATAAGTATAAAAATAACGATATATTATAAATAATCAAATTGGAGATAAAATTATAAAAATATTAAACGCAAACAAAATATTAGACGATAAAAAATTTACAATTTTTTTATTATTGACCAAAAAAATTATAAATCGCAAAAAAAATTAAAATTATAACATAAAATTAACTGTATATCACTTAAATTTTTAAAAAAATTATTTCACTAAAAAAAATAATTCTAAAACGCAAAAAATTCAAGTCAAAGGAATGAGATTTTTTTCTTAAACTATCCTTAATATTACCACAATAATATTAAAAAAATTATAACTTAAAATTAGGTGTTACCTTTAAAAAATTATTCCAATATTTGTTATTAATTTTTCAAATTATTTTTTCATATAAACTATTGTATACTCTCTATTTTTTTAAATAACTTCAAATTAAATGAAGGTTAAATTGCAGTTTTGGTTCTCAAGTTTTTTAATCGTACGATTTTGATTTCAAAGTTTCCTAAACGAGTGATTTTGACCTCATATTTCAAATGAGCGATTTTGGTTCCATATTTACCCCTTTTGCATTTCATGATCATCTTGACTATTTTGATAAAGATTTGCTGACATCAAAATTTTTAACGCATGTTTTAATTATATTTGATAACTTAAAAAGTATTTTTTTCAAATATAAAAAATAGACAGAAGATCGTGTGATTTTAAATAGTTTCTGAGGTGCTGATTGATGTCTTTTTTTACAGAAATTTGATGATGATAATAACATTCTCATATTTTTTTATTATTGACACCTCATTAAATTAAGGTAGCTTGTATAAACCGTTATTGGTTTGATACCCATAATGGAAGTCGTTTCAGTATATTAAGGTTACATATGTACCCTCGATTGATGTTCTATATTATTTATTAGAATCTTTTTCGTAACATATCTGATATTTGATATGTGAAATATATATATATATATATATATATATATATATATATATATATATATATATATATATATATATATATATATAGAATAATAAAAAAAATACAATGTGCACACGCATTTTGGGGTTGATACGAATTCAATGATGTATCCATTAGATACAAAAAATACAAAAAAATATAAAAATAAATCAACAAAATTGTCTTATGTTTTTTTTTTAAATATACAAGACATTTGAAAAATAAAGAAATAAATAAACCTGAACGAACAGGAAGGAGATTAGAATTCTAATGATCAATCAATTTGTGCGTCGAATAGGGCCTGAATTCACCAGGCAGTACACTGACCTACATTGCCTCGGACGGAAATTAGGACCCATTCTTTTAGAACTTATTAGAAGCGCTTCTAAAAATACACGGGTCTTAAATTGGTTATCTTTTTTATTGGTGTTTCTCGGTATTGTAATTCTAAAAAAATTCTTCGATTTTTTTTTAGAAGTTCCAATTCATAGATTTTTTAATTTTCCTTAATTCGCTATATAGATAAGATATAGCGAAATAATTCATAGATATATCGATATATCTGATCGGAAAAATAGCAAGTGTACTATTTTTACCGATGTAGTAATAAGGAGTTTTATTTCCAAGTATCGATCTCAAGGATTGCGTAGGAATTACTTATTTTAATTTGATTCTATCAGAACAAAAAGATAATGGTTTGGTTGTTTTGGAATTTATAATCGTAAACACAGAAATAGTAAAAACAATTGAATTAGATAAAAGATGCTAGGGTGAGTGGTTGAAGTAACCGGTTATGAATTCAGTCCCGATTTCTTTAATACATATGAAACATTCAATCACCTAACCTCTGGTATGTTCTTACTTAAGTCCTTAAGGAAGAAACTATTAAACTACCAATTCTCACTCAAATGTCCATTCAATTAATCATTGGTTTTAATCATACAAAATATCAAGGTTTACGGTGATTTACGAAAGTTACTAGTCCTAGATGATGCATTCATAAACCCAATTGTGTGAAAACCCTACCAATCACAATCCTGTTATTGGAAGTCATAGATCAATTTGTATTTGTCCGATACAAAAGCATAATAACATCACACAATTGAATTGAAATACGTAACATAGTAATTAAGAAATCATAGGTTCAACTTCATAACATGTGATAACATCAGGACCACCCCCTAGCATCAGGGGGTTTAGCCTATCATAGTACTTAAAGAATTCATAAGGTAAAGATTAGACATTACAAAGAATTATGAGAGTTTGATCTTCAATGGTTGCTACCCTTGAATCTCGCCGTCTTCAAATTCGTCGTATTCGCTATCTTCTCCAATGCAATGCTTTCGTTCGTCTATAAAAAGGTGTGTTCTTCTTTCTCTTCTAAGCCTTCTTATAGCTTCAGATGACTCTCTTCCAAGCTAAAGGTCCAAACTACCTTTAATGAGCAGAATCGGTTCACACAGCAAAAATTAGGTTTTTCAAGCTGCGTTCATTCAACACGGCCGTGTTGTGGCACACGGGTGGCCGTGTTGTTCTTCAACATTAATTATTTTCAGCATAAGTTACAGTGGCAACAACACGGGCCGTGTCCCTACACACGGGTGCCCGTGTTAATGCACTGTTTTAATCAACACGACCGGGTGGTGGCACACGGGTGGCCGTGTTGATCTCTGTTTTCAGCTCCCTCTCTGCTCTGCTTGATCAACAACACGGGCAGTGTTGTGGCACACGGGTGCCCGTGTTGACCTGCTGTTTTCTCATATTTTTGTCCTTCAGAGTTTCCAGAACTTCACCATTCTTGCTTTTAAACCTGTAACAATAACACTACCAAACGAAGCATAAACAAGATCTTTTTGACATAAACTCGTAATCAAATACAATGCAATACCAAACCAACAAAACATGCTAATTGACTCAAATGCAACTAAAAACAACCATAAATCTTACCAAGGTGATGAAAATATGTCGGATTAGCGGCGGGAATTCAATGGAAATGGTGACCGATCACAACCCCAAACTTGTCTCATTGCTTGTCCTCAAGTGATGTATTGAGTCCAAACAAAGGTCACCCCCGAATTCGCTTTCCACAATGCAACCTAGTCTTTCACCCTTTGTGTTCTTCCTTTTCAATCGAGTTTCAGGTCTCTCCGATTCAGGCAGTTTACCACATTTCCACATCAGAAACCTCTTCACCTGCAAGCTTTTCACACACTCATAATATCTCTCAGGGTTAGGTGTGTACACTCACAGCACAATATGCAATACCAACTCTTAACTTTGAATACATTCTAATGTCACTACCACAGCAGATTCCACACACTTTTTTAGGTCTTTTTAGGTTGTAACGGGGCTTGGGTACGGTGGGATAAACAAAAAAAATTGGATAACAAAGGGTTTTGAACTCGGTAGTCATGTTGTGTGATTTTTCTTTCTCTTTTTTCTATGCATCACATATACTCTGGGGGTTAATTTCACTTCTCTTGATTCTTTTTCTACTCAACTTTTCCGAGCATTTTATATCTGTTAGAATCTATGGTCTCGGCAAGTGCATTTTTCTCTTTTGTTTTTCTTTTCTTTTTTTTTCTTCTTTTTTTTTTAAAGAAAATACATACTATTTTTCTTTTTGTATGATCTCATCTTATGCACTTGCCTTCCCTTTCAAGATTTCCACCCCAAACTTAGTTTTATTGCACATCTTGCAATTCACACAATCATACTGAGTTATGACATAAAAGGAAATGGATGATTAAAAGTTAACAGGGGGTTCATGATGAATAATGCTTAAACGTTAACATGGGGTTTACAATGAATAAAATGGCTGAGGCTCAACGGGGTTTACGAAGGGAAACATACATATAGGGATGGCTAGAAAGGCCCTGGCTAAACAAACAACTTGCCTCAGTGTGTGTTGTCATGCTGTGACGTGTCAACAGAACATACGCAAAATCAGAGTGATAAAGTCATACCTGGCTGAACTCTCATATTGATATTTCGTGTTTGGCTTTTTGTGATCTCACCATGTTGGTTAGCTTGCAAGCTCTGAAGTCTCTTCGTGTTATGTGGTTCTTTCCTGACTTGGTCTTTCCATACCGCTTTCTTGGTCCGGTGTCCCCAAAATGTGTCCGACTTCTTTTCTCAAGGTTGCATCAACTTCTGGGGTGCCTTATCAGCCTTAGTTTGAGGGGTGTCATTCATCCACTATCATTGACCCCGGGCTCGTCCAGCCGTTTCTCATCACCCTGTACACACAGTAGGTCCAAAAGAACATAAAACAAACAAAACAAACAAACATACTAATATAATGATAACATAACTGTAACACCTCAAAATTTGCCCTCCTCTCTTGGGATTAGCATTATCATTGTACATGTCATTTTTAGGTCATTAGGCATTGCATATTGCATATCATGTGGTTACATTGTGCAAGTCATCCTCTCAAGTCTTGTTCAGAAGATGAGGAAGTCAAAGTGCAAGCCTAGGGTTTTATTGACTGATCATTGGCCATCTGAGGATTGGGCTGTGAATTAGGGTTTATGATTCTCCAAAGGATAGTGGTCTTCATCTTGATTAAAGTGATACATCATCATCATCATGGTTTGACATCATCAAGTGTTGAAGCTGATTCCTTGAGATTAGGGTTTTGACCACTGGTCAACCCTAATCAGTTGCATTGGGCCAATCAGGGCTTAATCAGGAGATGGGGTTTGTGATAGTTGTGGGGTTCATTATGTGATTATATTGTGCTAATTGAGGCTAGAGTATCACCTTTGAGCCATTTCAGTTGAAGATTGGGGCTCAAATTGATCAGTGCATTGCCAGCTTCATCTATCAGTTGAAAAAGTCAATTGTGGTCAACTGTACATGATCTGATGAATTTGGAGGTGGAAATGAGTTGGATACACTTCATTCATGTTGGAACAAGTGTTAAATGACATTGCAAAGCTTAAGAATGAAGAAAATCAAGTCAGAACAAAAACTGCCAAAAATAGAAAGTGACCTGTAATTGAAGTTTCCAAAAATGGAAAGTTTTTGACCTCAAGACCACGTGTCCAAAAAAGCTTCAAATGCAAATTTGTTCAACATGAAAGTTGTAGATCTTGTTCTCACCTTTCCAAAAAGTCCAAGAACTTGAAAATCCCATGTATGGTTAAAATATTAGGGCTCAGTGAAATTCAAAAATGACCCATAATCAGGAGGCCATAATTCCCACATGGATTGTCCAAATTGCAAGTTCTTTATATGCACAAACTCCATTTGACATGTACTTTCATGGTGCATAATTGGATTTTTCCAAAAGTGGTCAATGCAAAAAGTCAATTTTCAACTGGACAGTTAAAATGGACCAAGGGCAAAATTGTCCAACTTTCAAAATAATTGGAATTTTTGAGTGGGGATTTTTGCAACACCTCATAAATGGTATTTGAAATGTGTTGGAATCGTCACTTCATGCCTAAGGCTTGTAATTTGGAAATTGGCTTGTGAAATGAAATGGCAAAAATGGACAAAGTGGCATTCACATGTGATTTTGCAAATTACACAACCAATGAGAGTGAGACAAGTTTCAACAGCTCACACTTGGCATTTGGAAGTTGTGTGAGCTGTCAAATAGGTGGCAATGAGCTGGCTGTGGAATTCCATTTTTGCCCTCACTTGGAAATTACCATTTTCACTAATCAAGTCCAAATGGCTAATTACATGATTAAGAGATGGTTTAAGCACACATATATAATCCTAATTACTCTGTAAGCATAACAGAATTTCACATTCACCAAGATTGGATCAAAAACTCTTCATTCTCTCAAGTTTTCTCTCAAGAACATAGAACTTCAAATCCCTCAAACTTCATCAAATCTCAACCAATTCTCGAAATTCTTTTTGCATCCAACTCCTTTCATCATCATCATTGGCTGTTTGTGGAAATTGGAGTGCAAGGAATACTGATTCTCGACTGTCCAAGAAGCATCATCAATGGTGAGTTCGGATTTGGAGCATTAGAAGCAAAGGCAAGCGGATTTGAATGCATCAAACATCTTCCTCATCATCCTAGTTCATCTGTTTTGTGGAATTGAGGCTCAAGAACAGCTAGAATCACACTGCCATAACAGGTATGTCAAAATTCGAATCTCAAGATTTGCTCGATGCTTATGTGTGTTTTGAAGAGCATGAAACGTAGGTCATTGTGATATAGTTAGTTTTGAGAATGACGAACTGTAGTGCATGAAATCTGGATTTGAATTTTTGTGTCCAAACCCTAACATGATCGATTCGCATGATATAGCAATTGTTAGGTTAAAATAAGTTCATATTTGGATTGTACATGTTCATACGGTTCTAACGGATGCTCATTTGCTCGTTTTGGTTAAGATTTCATGTTCATCGATTTTTTGAGTGTTCTGGAAATGTTTTGAGTGAAGACGATGATAAGAGCTTGCTTGATCCGTTTTTCCATTCAAATTTTTGAATTAGCTGTTTCCCGCTCCCGCCATCATTATTTACAGAAATGCCATTGTCAAATTTCAATTAATTTAATTAATTCATAGAAAATTATTAACACATTAAAAAAATCATAAAAAATCACAGGAAATTCAGAAAAATGTGGAAATTTTTGTGTTGACTTTGTTGTTGAGTGTAGAATTTGTTTGACCTATTGGTCAAAGTTGTGCATGGTATATTTTTGGATTGACTTAGGTTTGTTTCACATGTGTTCAAATTTGATACATTCTACCATTTTGTTCATAAAATGCACATAATGTAAAATAAATTCTTGACAATTTTTGTGATGATTGTTGACTGGCTGATGTTCATTTATATGTAAATTTCATGAATTTTTGATACCTGGCCATTGAGATATGAATTTTGGAACTTAGGTGTGACAATTTGTGTCACACCTCATTGTGTCAACTTGCTGGATTTAATTGAGTGACCTAGGCTTGGTAGAATAATATGAAATTTTGCATGAATGTTGATTAACATGTTAGGATGCTATGTGATTTTTTGTGGAATTTTATGTGGCATTTTCAATTTGATTGCTATTTTTCATCTCTGTTAGCCAAATGTGCAAGCTTGTGTGACATAGGTTGGTAGAATCAATGTGAAATACTCATATGGTATTGGATTGTCATGAAATTTGATATGATAGTTATAGACACATGATGTGACATCCCTGTTTTGGTCTCACTCATTTCTTTATTGTTTTCATTGAGTTATGAATTTTTGAAGTGGAAGCATGTGTTGATGTTGTGATTTGGAGCATATAGTTGTGTCTGTTTTTGTTGATTTTCATTGACATAGTTACCTTTGCCCAATTAAGCTGAAATTTGGTGTGCCATACCTGGATTAGGTCCTGTTTAGTTGTAAATTATTTGAGAATTTTTGAAGTTGTTTTGATGTGGATTTGAATGCAATAGTTCTGTTTGCATGTTTGGTGCTTCATTTGAACTAATTTGCCTTGTTTTGTGCATAACATGAACATGATGAATGATATAAACATGAGACTAATTGTGTTGGCTTTTGTTTGACATTAATTTGACTTTGGTTAGAGATACCTTGCTGTTTAGGAATTTTTCTTGCCTTTGGACCCTAGGCTTAGCCTAGTGGTCTTGTTGCTAATATTTGCTTGATTTTTCAGGATCAAAAGCATAATGCACATAGAGAATGAATCAAGTTAAATGCAATTGATGTTGTTTGATGTTTGTACATTAACATAACATTGTTTTGTAGGTTGTGAAGCTTGGGCTTGAACTTTGAGCTTGCTTTGTTGTGCATTGATCTGTATAGATTAACTGATTGAACTTTTGCTGTTTAGTTTTGTCTGTCTGAGTACTAACTGTGTTTGACTGTTTCCAGGTACTTTTAGTTGCTCAGTTCCTTGTGAACTTTTGCTTTGCTTTGCTTAAGCAACTTGCTTTGAGGTATAACTTCTGTTCTTCATGTAGTCTGGAGACCCGGTCTGTTATTTGACCGGGCAAATAAATGTCTGAAGTCCTCCTTAAGAGGCGATGATTGTGGTTGTTTAATTTTGTGCCTAAGCAGGTAAAGTCCTTAATCAAGGCAATTGGTGGAAGGTAGGGATAAGCAATCTATCCCCCACTATTCTGTGAGTCTTCTCCTTGCTCCCATTACATGGTTGTAGCATTGAGATCAAGCCCAAGATCTTGTGCAATGCACTTTGTGTCAGAGTCTCTGAGTATAGAAGGGTTCCCCCATTCTGGACCCATGCTCATTTGTCAGAAGCTCTCCCTGGTTAGGGATAAGAGCTGTGAGGTCTGATCCTCACTTCACCTCTCATCTGCTTCACCTTAGCCTCGTAATGGCAAGGTTAAGAGCAAACCCAGCCCGTACAGACGACTCGCTTCGGCAGTCAAACCTATTGTGTGAGCCCCTTGTTTGGCTATAGTGTGTGCTCTGTGGATATCTGATTGACATGCCTGTTTGAGATGCTTGTTCTCATTTGATGTATGCTTGTATATTGTTTGCTTGTGTGCTTGCTTCTTTCCTGGTTAGGATAGGCTTGCTTATGCAAGTAGGATAGAAAACCGAACTTAGGGTAACGATGCATGACAACACTAGGCTCGAGTCCAGCTCCCTAGTAGTGTGTCTTTCCCTGGTTTCTGGCTGAAATCTTTTTCCCTTTAAGGGGAACTACATCGCCCTGATCCTTGTTCCAGACGAGGTATGTAGGCAGGTGGTCGTGCGAGACCACTCCGGGCAACCTTTTTCTTTTTTGCGTGTGTTTACTTATTATCTGATTGTGTGTTGGGTTCGGATGCCGACGTAAGTCCAGTACTTGGCTGTCGGGCTCCATGTTTGCCCTTTTGTATGTGTTTTGGTTCGGATGCCGACGTAATTCCATCAATTGGTTGTCGGGCTCCATGTTTGCCATCTGTTTGTGCGTTTTGTGTTGTTTGGCGTGCGTAAGCCGAACTACAGTGGCTCTGATTCTCGTTCCAGACGAGATATGTAGGCATAAGGTGCGATACCTTATCGAGCTCCCTTCTCTTAACCCCACCTGCGTTCCCTGTGTGTGTGTGATGTTTTAGCAACCTATTCTTTATTTTAGAACGTGGATCCCGTCGAGTACGACGGACGTGAGGGGTGCTAATACCTTCCCCTTGCGTAACCGACTCCCTTACCCTTTCTCTTTGGTCGCGAGACCATTTCCTTTCCAGGTTTCTCTGAGCGTTTCCTTTCCCTATCTTGGGATAAATAACGTTTAGTGGCGGCTCTGTGTTGTGTTTTTATTTGAGTCCCGCCGGTTGATTTTCGCGGATGCGACAGCTGGCGACTCTGCTGGGGACACACGCATGTAGACCTATGCTGGTCCATCGTCCCTAAGCGAGTCCTTCCTAGCGTTCTAGGATTAGTTTAGGTTGCTTGTGTTGTTGTATTTATTGCATTTATTATTCTAACCAGTGTATATATTTGCATTAAATATTTGCATGCATCATACTATCATGTTGCCGTCCTCTGTGCAGGTGGTTCCTCTGTTTTGGGGTGGGTGTTCTGAGTGAGGCCCAATACCCAGGCCTGAGTACACACCTAGGATTAGCGTGGTCTCATGTCTCTTCACATGTTGTACGACATGATGCGGAGACATGTCACCACAGCCGGACGAGGTTCATTTGAGAGAGTCCTGCCGGGTGGAGTCATTCCGCTTAGGTGGGATTATCTTTTTTGGGTTGTTGACTCTGGTGACCGATCATTTCCCGGATCTTTGGTTTAGATGATCTTAAGAGAGCTACAATGGCACACCCGAAAGGGCAAACCCATTGAGTATCTCCGCCCGATTGTCGAGACTATTATCCGCTTTAGGGTGACCTGTTTAGAATTTACCTGTGAGGGGAGGGTGATTCTTACAGATGCATGTTCAGATGGTGACTCAGATGGTGACTTTTTGTTCCGTGGATCAGAGTCATATTTATGAGTCGGATTTATGGCCATTTATTGCCGAGGCGCCGGAGGGCTGTCCGTGATTTATTAGTGGGGATCCGTTTATTTCAGGATTCCCCGGGCCGAGTTATTTATCAGTGGGGATCCGTTTATTTCAGGATTCCCCGGGCCGATTCAGATGATCGTGGGTATCTGCTCAGAGATCAATGATGATGATGATGATGTATCTGTCTTCCGTTTATTTCGGAACCCGTGGGTCAGATTGGTGGTACATTCCTCAGATGGTTATGATCAGTCCAGAGACCAGATTCAGTACAGATGATCAGATGGCTCGGAGGATGGCAATGCATTGCATTCATTCATCTGCATCATTCTCATTTTGCATTCATCTGCATCAAACCTACGTCTGGCCATATGGGGAGCATTATGGATTGAGAATCTGGTTGAGAGACATCTGGATGTCAAAATGTTATTGGTGAAATATTATCTGTCTCGATGAAACCAGGATCGAAGGACAGAATCTTCCTCATGTGGATGGACATTGCATTCATGCATATTAACCTGTTTGCTGTTTTGCAGGAATCATTGCTTGCGCTCGTAGAGTCATCCCCTTGCACTCAACCCGTCCTCACAGATACTTCACCAGACGCAATACTCCTCGACTGATGGATCTCCCAAACACAGATATTCTCGAGCTGAAAGAGAAAATGAACGAGCTGATCAACATCATGCAGGGTTTTGCAGTTGGTCAGAAAGCTCTAGCTGACAAAGTTGAGAAGCTCGAGCGGGATTCTGCAGCAAATAGTGTTGTGAACCTGGATGGTGTCTCCAACCAGGGGTTGGGCGGATCCAGAGACGGTGAAAAAAGAGCAACCGTGGGTATGGTGAACAACAATGCTGCTGGTTTTGGTGTTGGTGGTCAACCTGGGCCCGGTCTGGGGCATAATCTGAAGGATAATCTGTTCCCGCCTTTCTTTGGTGTTGAAGATGACAGAGAGGAAGACAGGGAAGCAGATCAGTTTTCCATGCATAATGAGCCCTTGGGTCAATATGGGGTCCCGCCTCAGAACAAGGAGATCCAGCTGCTGGCTGAGAAGATTAAAGTGCTGGAAAGTTATGCTACTCCGGGGTTTGTCAACATGTCCAACATGGGGCTAGTCGAGGGGATTGTGATCCCACAGAAATTCAAAGCGCCTGCATTTGACAAATACAATGGGAGTTCCTGTCCAGAAACTCACCTTCAGGCTTTCGTTCGCAAGATCTCTGCGTACACGACAGATCAAAAGCTTTGGATGTACTTCTTTCAAGACAGTCTGTCTGGAGGATCCCTGGAATGGTACACTAAGCTGAAATCTTCTGATATCAAGAGCTGGCAAGATCTTGGCGATGCCTTCTTTAAACAGTATCAGTTCAATGCTGATATGGCCCCGAGTCGTACCCAGCTGCAGGGTATGTCTCAGAAAAATAACGAGGGGTTTAAAGAATATGCCCAAAGATGGAGGGAGTTGGCTGCCAGAGTGCAACCTCCTCTAGTGGACAGAGAGATGTCTGATCTCTTCATGGGTACCCTGCAAGGGGTTTTTGCTGAAAGGATGGTGGGTTGTCCGGTAACCAACTTTTCTGACATTGTGGTGGCTGGAGAAAGAATTGAAAGTTGGCTGAGAATGGGGAAAATACAAGGTAATGCTTCGTCATCAGCATCGAAGAAGCCATTTGGGAATGGTCAGCGCAAGAATGAGGGTGAATCGAGTGCTGTGTATGCCCAGAGAGGAAATGGTAGGGATCGTTACTACCAGCACACTGCTGCTGTAACTATCCCTGCTGGTAATCAGTCAGCACGACAGCAACGTCAGCCACCTCAACAGAGAGCCGGGTACCAGGTGAGAGGAAAAGGGGTTGATCGCCATTTTGACAAGCCGCCCGTGACATATGCTGTTCTGTTCAAAAAGCTGATGGATCTTGGGTTGGTTCAGCCGAGGGCGATGGTCCCGATGAGAACAGATCAGAGGCCTCCTAACTATGATGAGAATGCCCAGTGCGAATTTCATTCTGAAACGCCGGGGCATAACATTGAGGGCTGTAGAGCATTCAAGAATGTTGTCCAGGATCTGGTGGACTCCAAGGCTATCAACTTTGCGCTATCACCAAACGTTAATGCCAATCCCATGCCGGCACATGGTCAGGCGATGGTGAGTGCAATTGCTGAAGATTCGGATCACGCCTATGCGGTAGGTGGAGAAGCTGACAGTGACTGCAAGTTCAATGGTTGGATAACGCCGTGCGTACCAGGAAGCTGGAAGGCTTAAAAAGATCAGCACTGACACTCATCCGGAAGAGTAATGATTTCTGTTTTGATTTTATCTGCATGAAAGCCATACGTGTTGCCCGACACGTAATGGTCCATTGTAAGGGCCACCTCATGTTCATAAATTTGCATTTTCTGCATCGTTAATAAATGGATGTTTTTCAGTCAAAAAGCAGTGTTCCCTGTTTTTCATTTATTTTTGCAGTTTAAAAACAAATAAAAATGGCAATGTTTATTTTCATTTTTCCTTTTTGATTTGTCTTGTCCCAACTTCAAAAATAATTCTCCGGATCTCGTTGACAACAATTTGGTTACACCTTATATGACTTCGACAATCCGAGCAATCAGGCTGACGAAGAAGGCGAAGAAGATTGTGATCTGCTGGAATTAGCCAGGGTGTTGAAACAAGAGGAGAAGGTGATTCAGCCGCATGAAGAGCGGGTTGAGATTGTTATTCCAAGCACCGCCGAGGTCAGGAAGGAAATAGGAAAATGAGGCCGCTTCAGAGGCGAATCGAGAGCAACATGGTAGCCTTGTTAAAGGAACATGTGAATACCTTTGCCTGGTCATGTCAGGGTACGCCAGGGACGGATACCGATGCCGTTGTGCACAAGCTGCCATGGAGAGAAGACTGTCCTCTAGAGAAGCAGAACGCCAGTGCCTATATCAGAGAGCCGTGGTGACTTTGTTTCATGATACGATTTATCATGAAATCGAATGCTATGACATGATAGCAAAGTCCCAGACAGAAGAGGGGCATCTGGTTGAGATAATTCAAACTGAGGTTGAATTCGAGTGAGTGCACTATCAGAGTGTGGGGCCGGTAAGCCGATGGGGTTCATTATAAGAGAGGAATCGAGGTTGATCCTGCTAAAAAAAAAAAAAAAAAAAAAACTCGAAGAAATGCTTGAACCGAAAATGGAAAGAGAGGTTCGTGGTTTCCTAGATAGATTGGACTACCTGTCATGGTTCACATCTCATCTAACAGCCACGTGCGAACCTATATTCAAGCCATTGAAAAGATCAAACGGTCAGGTGAAATAATGATTGCCAAGCGGCATTTGAAAAATAAAAGAATAAGTTGCAGGAGCCTCTGATTCTGATGTCTCCTGTGGAGCGATTGTTAATCTGTACTTGATGGCCTTCGAGGGGTCTACGAGGTGTATTGGGTCAGCATGACGCGTCTCGTCGAAAAGAGCATGCAATTTACCTTAGCAAAAAGTTTACCGACTGTGAAACAGTACATTCACTGCTCGGGAAAACTTGATGTACTTTGGCATAGGCTGCTCGCCGACTGAGACAGTATATGCTGATTCATACCACTTTGTGGATTTCGAGATGGAGTTGATCAGGTAGATTTCTGAAAGAGCCAGCAATGACCGGACGGGTTGCGAAAGGGCCAATGATTTTGATTGAATGTGGTATTCGATATATCTCCCAGAAAGCAGTCAAGGGGTGTATTGTCTGATTACATAGCCCAGCAACCCGTGGAGGATTATCAACCGATGAAGTTTGAAATCCCTGATGAAGACATCTCGAGGTGCTCCAATCGAAAGATTGAGAGTAACCGATCCCGGAGGAGGGGCCTGACCCTGAATCCGAACGGGTTATGATGTCTGATGGGGAGGATAAGGTGAATAAGGTAGTGCTTCCTGGGGCACGATGGAATGCATCAACGATGGTGGCTGAGGCCGAAGCTTGTATTCTGGGTACCGAACGTCGGTGCGCACATCTACTGGGGCAACTCCTTTCTCATTGGTATATGGAATGGAGGCGGTATTACCTGTTGAGGTTCAGATTCCCTCTTTGAGAGTCCTGATGGACGTGAGGTTGCAAGAGGCTGAATGGGTAAGAACCCGGTACGAAGAGTTAAGCCTGGCGGAGGAAAAGAGGCTAGCAACCATCTGTCATGGGCAGTTGTATCAGCAAAGGATGAAGCGTGCTTTTGACAAGAAGGTGCGACCTCGGGTATATCACGTAGGTGATATGGTGCTGAAAAGGATCCTTCCTCCTCAAAACGATCGAAGGGGCAAATGGACACCGAATTATGAGGGTCCATTCGTGGTCAAGAAGGTTTTCTCTGGCGGAGCCTTGTTGTTAACGACCATGGATGGCGAGGATTTTCCATCCCCTGTGAATGCGGACGCAGTTAAAAAATACTTCGTATAATTGACCCGCTGGACGAAAAGAATAAAATAGTCCAGGCAAAAATGGGCATCCCGGCGAACCAAAAACAGAAAAAAGGTTCGGGCAAAAATTAGGGATAAAATGAAAAAATGTACACCCGGCAAGTCGAAAACCTGAAAAGACGACTTGGGCAAAAAGGGGTATCCCGGTGGACTGAAAACCCGAAAGGGCGGTCCAGGCAAAAGAGGGATTGAAACGAATAACTGCGTCTCGCATGATCGTTCACGCTTTGGTTAAGGCATCATGGATAATACCCGACAGGGATCAGTCGGAATCGTCTTGTTCAGAAGGCAGAAAGCGCGGAGAGTCTGAGGACATATGGGGTGTAACTGAGTTGGAACTCGATGAGATCATGGGTTTCACATTGCCATTAGGATAGATTTTTCCTTTTGTGTGCAATTACCTCTTTTCAGGAATTGCTTCCTTTGTATTGCTCAATTTGAGCCACACCTTTTCAATCAATAAAATGCATATTCAGTCAAATAATTTTGTTTTTGTTTTTCATTACCGCTTTGATTGCAAAAACATCCAGATATTTTGATAAAGAATTTTGCATTTTAAGACATACAGGTCCCTTCCAATGCATGTTTATAAGATTGAAAGCTTGAAATCTTATTTGGAAGGTTGAGTGACCCAAGTGTTGAAATCTCGACACGCCTGGGGCACGGTTTTATCTGACGATCTGTTTTGCAGGAACTGTTAGGTATTTTCACTCACTTGCAGGTCGTGATGTGGAATCTGTTGACAAAAATAAATCCCCAGAGAGTTCGCTCAGGAACGAATATGTGAAGGGAATGGCGAAGACGTTGAGACGTACGACGATCCTTGATTTTAATCAAGAAGACTCTTCAAAGTCGGAAAATTGAGATTTTTGTATAAATCCCAGGAGTACGTTTCCGTCGATCGCGGCGTGACTTGGAATACAAGATGATGGAGCAGAAAAGGTCCAGAAGAGTCTGGAATTCTCAAAAGTGGAAAGCCGATATGAGAGTGGGAGGTGGATACTGTGGTTCGACGAGTCGACGGGTGTTCTGTACCAACTGTTCTCATTCCCCAGTGAGGTCCCCAAGCAGAGTTAGAGGACCAACTCCCCAGCGGATTCCAGATCTGTGACTTTCCCAGCCGAGTCAGGATGGTTATCCCCGGCGGATTTAAAACGATGTTTCCTCAGCAGCCAGGCCAGAAGGTTGCTATTCCCCGAGTGGAGCGGGTCTTTTTCAAAGAAATATATCTCCAGCAGTGTTCATCCTACTGGTGGATTGGACAAGTTTCCGTAGCAGACGGATTTTTGCATCCCCAGCTGAGTTGATTCTACCTATGGATTGCATGGGTTGTCCCCAGCGGAGTAGCATTCGTTTCCCTAGCAGGGTCAGGATGGTTATCCCCAGCAGGTGTCAAATTGATGTTTTCCCCAGTCTCAGGCCTGGAGGTTGCTGTTTCCCAGCAGAGTATCTGTGAGCACTTCCCCAGTGAAGTCGTCAGGTATTTGTGGGAGTTTTCCTGAAGCAGAGTAGGGATCAATATCCCTAGCAAGTCGAGATTGTTGTATCCCCACAGAGTGTTGGTGGTGCTTATCCCCAGCAGTTTCTCAAGTGGATTGGGTGCAAAGGAGGTTCTTCCCCGGCAAGGGTTGCCTTTTTCCCAGCAGCAGTGGTATTCCCCAGCAGGGTGGAGTTGGAGCAATGGCGAGTTTCTCAGCAGAGTGTCTCGTGCTCCCCAGCAGAATCCCTTGAGGGGGACGTTTTTATACATTCATCATGAAAAAATAAGCATAGCATATTGCATAGAAAAAATAATAAATCGCGTAGCATTTCCATAAGTATGGAGCATTACGCAGAAAAAGATCATGCATCATTGTTGCAAGCATAGAGCTAGTCTCAAGCCGTGGTTACCGTTTGAGAAGTGGTTGTGTCAGACAGTGAAGGTGTTACTCCGAAGAGTTTAGCCTCATGATTGGATCAGAGATGTACCCCAGTAGTGCGATACTGGAGGAAGCTTTTCCGTCGGGCCGAGATGGGAATGAAGATTGGAGAATGTTACGCGATCAGCGCGATTCGAGCCGTGGTTACCGCTTGAGGATTGGTTTTGTCGGACAATGAAGACGATACTCCGAGGAGTTCAGCATTGTGAGTTTGGAACAACAGTATTTCCCAGTCATCAGTAAGTGTCTGGTCGAGCTTTCTTTGGTGTCAGTAAACATCATCATTCGATGTCCAGTAAACGTCGAGTTATTTCCCAGTCATTGTTTAATGTCTGGTCGGTCATTGTTTGATGTCCTATCAACATCCTTGTTTGATGTCCTGTCAACATCCTTGTTTGATGTCCTGTCAACATCCTTGTTTGATGTCCTGTCAACATCATTGTTTGATGCCTGTAAACATCATTGTTTGATGCCTGTCCACATCATTGTTTGATGCCTGTAAACATCATTGTTTGATGCCTGTCCACATCATTGTTTGATGCCTGTCCACATCATTGTTCGATGCCTGTAAACATCATTGTTTGATGCCTGTAAACATCATTGTTTGATGCCTGTAAACATCCTTATTTGATGCCTGTCCACATCATTGTTTGATGCCTGTAAACATCATTGTTTGATGCCTGTAAACATCATTGTTTGATGCCTGTAAACATCATTGTTTGATGCCTGTAAACATCATTGTGTGATGCCTGTAAACATCATTGTTTGATGCCTGTAAACATCATTGTCCGATGCCTGTAAACATCGAGTTTTCTCCCAGTCATTGTTTAATGTTTGGTCGAGTTTTCTTTGGTGTCCTGTAAAACATCATCGTCCGATGCCTGTAAACATCGAGTTTCTTCCCGGTCATCAGTCAGTGTCTGGTTGAAGATGTACCCTTTGATATGTCGCCATCAGAGTGGTGATTGGTGTTATTTCCGACGATTGCCAGCGGAGTTATCACAAGGAAAGAAGATTTCGGGGTCCAAGAAAAGCAGAAAAAGAAAATAACAATCCCGAGCGGATGAGTGGTGTTCAGACCATGGCTATCCCTGCGTTGCCATTTATTTTGGTATCCAGGTCGACGTTTTTCAAGTTTGTTTCTTCGCCGATGCTGACAGGCGTTGCTAATTATCCCATCAGAGTGCAAATTGTTCGTCTGTTCTTGGTATTCAATCACTCTTCATCCTGATCATCCGAAAGCCGAGGCTATTCGTATCGACAGGTTCACAGTGGATTGAATAGGGGCAGCTGTAACACCTCAAAATTTGCCCTCCTCTCTTGGGATTAGCATTATCATTGTACATATCATTTTTAGGTCATTAGGCATTGCATATTGCATATCATGTGGTTACATTGTGCAAGTCATCCTCTCAAGTCTTGTTCAGAAGATGAGGAAGTCAAAGTGCAAGCCTAGGGTTTTATTGACTGATCATTGGCCATCTGAGGATTGGGCTGTGAATTAGGGTTTATGATTCTCCAAAGGATAGTGGTCTTCATCTTGATTAAAGTGATACATCATCATCATCATGGTTTGACATCATCAAGTGTTGAAGCTGATTCCTTGAGATTAGGGTTTTGACCACTGGTCAACCCTAATCAGTTGCATTGGGCCAATCAGGGCTTAATCAGGAGATGGGGTTTGTGATAGTTGTGGGGTTCATTATGTGATTATATTGTGCTAATTGAGGCTAGAGTATCACCTTTGAGCCATTTCAGTTGAAGATTGGGGCTCAGATTGATCAGTGCATTGCCAGCTTCATCTATCAGTTGTAAAAGTCAACTGTGGTCAACTGTACATGATCTGATGATTTTGGAGGTGGAAATGAGTTGGATACACTTCATTCATGTTGGAACAAGTGTTAAATGACATTGCAAAGCTTAAGAATGAAGAAAATCAAGTCAGAACAAAAACTGCCAAAAATAGAAAGTGACCTGTAATTGAAGTTTCCAAAAATGGAAAGTTTTTGACCTCAAGACCACGTGTCCAAAAAAGCTTCAAATGCAAATTTGTTCAACATGAAAGTTGTAGATCTTGTTCTCACCTTTCCAAAAAGTCCAAGAACTTGAAAATCCCATGTATGGTTAAAATATTAGGGCTCAGTGAAATTCAAAAATGACCCATAATCAGGAGGCCATAATTCCCACATGGATTGTCCAAATTGCAAGTTCTTTATATGCACAAACTCCATTTGACATGTACTTTCATGGTGCATAATTGGATTTTTCCAAAAGTGGTCAATGCAAAAAGTCAATTTTCAACTGGACAGTTAAAATGGACCAAGGGCAAAATTGTCCAACTTTCAAAATAATTGGAATTTTTGAGTGGGGATTTTTGCAACACCTCATAAATGGTATTTGAAATGTGTTGGAATCGTCACTTCATGCCTAAGGCTTGTAATTTGGAAATTGGCTTGTGAAATGAAATGGCAAAAATGGACAAAGTGGCATTCACATGTGATTTTGCAAATTACACAACCAATGAGAGTGAGACAAGTTTCAATAGCTCACACTTGGCATTTGGAAGTTGTGTGAGCTGTCAAATAGGTGGCAATGAGCTGGCTGTGGAAATTCCATTTTTGCCCTCACTTGGAAATTACCATTTTCACTAATCAAGTCCAAATGGCTAATTACATGATTAAGAGATGGTTTAAGCACACATATATAATCCTAATTACTCTGTAAGCATAACAGAATTTCACATTCACCAAGATTGGATCAAAAACTCTTCATTCTCTCAAGTTTTCTCTCAAGAACATAGAACTTCAAATCCCTCAAACTTCATCAAATCTCAACCAATTCTCGAAATTCTTTTTGCATCCAACTCCTTTCATCATCATCATTGGCTGTTTGTGGAAATTGGAGTGCAAGGAATACTGATTCTCGACTGTCCAAGAAGCATCATCAATGGTGAGTTCGGATTTGGAGCATTAGAAGCAAAGGCAAGCGGATTTGAATGCATCAAACATCTTCCTCATCATCCTAGTTCATCTGTTTTGTGGAATTGAGGCTCAAGAACAGCTAGAATCACACTGCCATAACAGGTATGTCAAAATTCGAATCTCAAGATTTGCTCGATGCTTATGTGTGTTTTGAAGAGCATGAAACGTAGGTCATTGTGATATAGTTAGTTTTGAGAATGACGAACTGTAGTGCATGAAATCTGGATTTGAATTTTTGTGTCCAAACCCTAACATGATCGATTCGTATGATATAGCAATTGTTAGGTTAAAATAAGTTCATATTTGGATTGTACATGTTCATACGGTTCTAACGGATGCTCATTTGCTCGTTTTGGTTAAGATTTCATGTTCATCGATTTTTTGAGTGTTCTGGAAATGTTTTGAGTGAAGACGATGATAAGAGCTTGCTTGATCCGTTTTTCCATTCAAATTTTTGAATTAGCTGTTTCCCGCTCCCGCCATCATTATTTACAGAAATGCCATTGTCAAATTTCAATTAATTTAATTAATTCATAGAAAATTATTAACACATTAAAAAAATCATAAAAAATCACAGGAAATTCAGAAAAATGTGGAAATTTTTGTGTTGACTTTGTTGTTGAGTGTAGAATTTGTTTGACCTATTGGTCAAAGTTGTGCATGGTATATTTTTGGATTGACTTAGGTTTGTTTCACATGTGTTCAAATTTGATACATTCTACCATTTTGTTCATAAAATGCACATAATGTAAAATAAATTCTTGACAATTTTTGTGATGATTGTTGACTGGCTGATGTTCATTTATATGTAAATTTCATGAATTTTTGATACCTGGCCATTGAGATATGAATTTTGGAACTTAGGTGTGACAATTTGTGTCACACCTCATTGTGTCAACTTGCTGGATTTAATTGAGTGACCTAGGCTTGGTAGAATAATATGAAATTTTGCATGAATGTTGATTAACATGTTAGGATGCTATGTGATTTTTTGTGGAATTTTATGTGGCATTTTCAATTTGATTGCTATTTTTCATCTCTGTTAGCCAAATGTGCAAGCTTGTGTGACATAGGTTGGTAGAATCAATGTGAAATACTCATATGGTATTGGATTGTCATGAAATTTGATATGATAGTTATAGACACATGATGTGACATCCCTGTTTTGGTCTCACTCATTTCTTTACTGTTTTCATTGAGTTATGAATTTTTGAAGTGGAAGCATGTGTTGATGTTGTGATTTGGAGCATATAGTTGTGTCTGTTTTTGTTGATTTTCATTGACATAGTTACCTTTGCCCAATTAAGCTGAAATTTGGTGTGCCATACCTGGATTAGGTCCTGTTTAGTTGTAAATTATTTGAGAATTTTTGAAGTTGTTTTGATGTGGATTTGAATGCAATAGTTCTGTTTGCATGTTTGGTGCTTCATTTGAACTAATTTGCCTTGTTTTGTGCATAACATGAACATGATGAATGATATAAACATGAGACTAATTGTGTTGGCTTTTGTTTGACATTAATTTGACTTTGGTTAGAGATACCTTGCTGTTTAGGAATTTTTCTTGCCTTTGGACCCTAGGCTTAGCCTAGTGGTCTTGTTGCTAATATTTGCTTGATTTTTCAGGATCAAAAGCATAATGCACATGGAGAATGAATCAAGTTAAATGCAATTGATGTTGTTTGATGTTTGTACATTAACATAACATTGTTTTGTAGGTTGTGAAGCTTGGGCTTGAACTTTGAGCTTGCTTTGTTGTGCATTGATCTGTATAGATTAACTGATTGAACTTTTGCTGTTTAGTTTTGTCTGTCTGAGTACTAACTGTGTTTGACTGTTTCCAGGTACTTTTAGTTGCTCAGTTCCTTGTGAACTTTTGCTTTGCTTTGCTTAAGCAACTTGCTTTGAGGTATAACTTCTGTTCTTCATGTAGTCTGGAGACCCGGTCTGTTATTTGGCCGGGCAAATAAATGTCTGAAGTCCTCCTTAAGAGGCGATGATTGTGGTTGTTTAATTTTGTGCCTAAGCAGGTAAAGTCCTTAATCAAGGCAATTGGTGGAAGGTAGGGATAAGCAATCTATCCCCCACTATTCTGTGAGTCTTCTCCTTGCTCCCATTACATGGTTGTAGCATTGAGATCAAGCCCAAGATCTTGTGCAATGCACTTTGTGTCAGAGTCTCTGAGTATAGAAGGGTTCCCCCATTCTGGACCCATGCTCATTTGTCAGAAGCTCTCCCTGGTTAGGGATAAGAGCTGTGAGGTCTGATCCTCACTTCACCTCTCATCTGCTTCACCTTAGCCTCGTAATGGCAAGGTTAAGAGCAAACCCAGCCCGTACAGACGACTCGCTTCGGCAGTCAAACCTATTGTGTGAGCCCCTTGTTTGGCTATAGTGTGTGCTCTGTGGATATCTGATTGACATGCCTGTTTGAGATGCTTGTTCTCATTTGATGTATGCTTGTATATTGTTTGCTTGTGTGCTTGCTTCTTTCCTGGTTAGGATAGGCTTGCTTATGCAAGTAGGATAGAAAACCGAACTTAGGGTAACGATGCATGACAACACTAGGCTCGAGTCCAGCTCCCTAGTAGTGTGTCTTTCCCTGGTTTCTGGCTGAAATCTTTTTCCCTTTAAGGGGAACTACATCGCCCTGATCCTTGTTCCAGACGAGGTATGTAGGCAGGTGGTCGTGCGAGACCACTCCGGGCAACCTTTTTCTTTTTTGCGTGTGTTTACTTATTATCTGATTGTGTGGGGTTCGGATGCCGACGTAAGTCCAGTACTTGGCTGTCGGGCTCCATGTTTGCCCTTTTGTATGTGTTTTGGTTCGGATGCCGACGTAATTCCATCAATTGGTTGTCGGGCTCCATGTTTGCCATCTGTTTGTGCGTTTTGTGTTGTTTGGCGTGCGTAAGCCGAACTACAGTGGCTCTGATTCTCGTTCCAGACGAGATATGTAGGCATAAGGTGCGATACCTTATCGAGCTCCCTTCTCTTAACCCCACCTGCGTTCCCTGTGTGTGTGTGATGTTTTAGCAACCTATTCTTTATTTTAGAACGTGGATCCCGTCGAGTACGACGGACGTGAGGGGTGCTAATACCTTCCCCTTGCGTAACCGACTCCCTTACCCTTTCTCTTTGGTCGCGAGACCATTTCCTTTCCAGGTTTCTCTGAGCGTTTCCTTTCCCTATCTTGGGATAAATAACGTTTAGTGGCGGCTCTGTGTTGTGTTTTTATTTGAGTCCCGCCGGTTGATTTTCGCGGATGCGACAATAACAAAAACAAAACAAATTAAAAGAAAATAAAACATGAAAGGAGAAAAAATCCCCCACACTTGAACTAAACATTGACCTCAATGTTTAAATTCAAACACGAAGGGGACTTACAGTGCTCACTGTTGAGAAGGAGGCGGAGGATCGTGCGGGAAATGCAACATCAGACGTTGCATCATGGCCTGCATATCATCCATGATTCTCCCTTGCCGGAACAATTCCACACTCTGTCTATCAAGTTCCGCACCTTGCTTGGTCTGCTCGGTGCGGAGAGTTCCCATCTCCGTCTGGATCCAACCCCACTGATCCTGCGACATAAAAGAGGAGCCTTCACCATGTAGGCTCGAATCATGTGGGGGCGGCATACCGTGGGTCTCATCTTCTTCCATGTTCTCACCTGAAAGATCATGGTCAAACTGTGCATCTTCCCCTCCCGCTTGGGCTGAACCTGTGTACAACCAATTAGCAGCATTGGCAATGCTAATGGACCAAGGTGCCAGTAGTGCGAGCACTTCCACATTGTGAATCATCAGAGCGTAGTGAGTCGGCCGAATGGCAATCATTTGTTGATTGACTAGCGTGTGCATGTCAATCCTATTCTTGCCCATTACTACAGTCTCTTCCATCAGAAGTTGATCATACCCGAAATGGCCCGCAATTTGCGTGATCATACCACCTACAGAAATATCCCTAGTAGTTGCATGGCCAACCTGTTTCAGATGATTGGCGGCGAAAGTCGCTGCATTGATTCGCTCATTGTGAGCCATGCAATACAGAAAATATAATTCTCTCTTTGCCGCAACCCCGGTACTATCACCCCGTCCGAACAGTGTGTGTCATACGGTGAACTGACTTTTTGTGTTTTGCTTTGGAAAGCAAATGTCGCGGTTAGCAAGAGTCGCCACCGACTTTTCTTTTATCCAATAAGGAAAGGCGGAAAAGAACAGGAAAGACCTTAATTTAGATTTTGGGTTCGGGAGGTACATTATACAAAGGGAAGGTGTTAGCACCCTTTGTATCCATGGTTATCCATGGGCTCTTAATTGCTTAATCATTTATGTTTTTCTAGTTTGAAAAAGTGTTTGAGAAATGTGTAGGAAATGTTTTGAAAAGGAGAATTTAACTTTGTAATGATTCTTGAATGAATGTATACAAAGTGGTTATCTCGTTTAGTTTTGAAAGTCGTTTAGAAAAATATAACTCGGCAATGATCCTACTACGAATGTATGCCAAGTGGTGATTTTCTAAAAGATGTTTTGAAAGGTGTGAGGTATGAAAAGTATTTTAAGTTGTGAGTAAGCAATTAAGAGTTATACCTACCCAAGGTCTTTATAGGCATTTCCTATCCTTATGGGGGTAAAACTGTCCTTACTATTGAGAAGTAAGTAGTTTTATCCTTTGGATGTAAAAGGGTCATCGTAGGGTCATCGATTGGTCATTGAAGGCAACAGTTGTGAGGATACCTTAGCATTCGAAGGGACCATCATCATTTAACCGTAGGCTACACCAAAGGGTCATCGAGGGACAAAGGCAACATTCGAGGGACTATGATGATTTAACCGAAGGGTCTTTGCTAAGTGTATCCCCATATTCGCGGGACATGACCATAATACCGTAATCGTAGGGTAACAAAGAGAGGTCCAATATCACTTATTTAAAGGCAAAGTTTTACAATTAATTAGATAGCCGTAATCAATTAGGTAATTAAGTCCACATTAAATTCGATTAAATAATTAGGATGAATCTCCACGTTAAAATCAATTGGGTAATTTAGGATGAATCTCCACAAGGGTATCCCACAAATAAAGTGGAGTACCTAGCCAGCTACTTGTTCCTGGGGATATGCGAACCTTTACAACATTCAGCACACAGGTCAGGATACCAAATCAGGGTGTAATCGAAGATTACACCGCAAAAAGAAACACAGCATTAAGAATGTCAGGCAAAATAGCGCAAGATTAACATAGAACCGATCAGGTAAGCATAGAACGGAACAACCAAAATATTAGCGACTGTCACGTTCGCCTCTGCCTCGCCTAGCGAAGGCCTAGCGAATACTCGCTACATGCTCGCTTAGCGATGTGCTAGCGAGCGGCTGCGGGTTTTGATCTTCAGAATAGTACGACTTCAACCTGCTGCATGGCTTATGGCATCCAATACATAATTACATGGTTCAGCATTCACAATATTCAGGCACACTTAAATTCACATGCAAAACCTCAAATATGTTTATGAATTCGATTATAATATCACATGCAAATTAAGAACATAAAGCGGTAATAGTAACGAAAACCTGTTTGCAATCGAATCGCAACCTTGGATTGTCCAGTCGGATTGAGTTGGGCGGAGGTGGCTTTGATGCGAATGAGTTTCCTTCAGGGTTTCCTTTAGGGTTGCTTCGAATCCTCTGAGTTAGCCTTCAGGGTTTGCTGCGCCTTCTCTCTATCTCCCCTCTTCGTTTCCTTTCTGTTTTCCTTTTCCTGAATGAAGCTTGGCTATTTATAATGCTCCTTTTGTGACCTAATGGGCTTAGAATGAAGCCCAGAATTTTCTGATATCCGCAAGCTTCGCTAAGCGAGCGGTCTAGCGAGGGGTTCGCTAGGCGAAGGATTTGCTCGCCTAGCGAGCAAGCCAGTTTGGGCCATTTTCTGGATTTGGACATCTGTGTGCTGGGCCTTTGTTCTTTTAGGGTCAATGCCTTGAAAAATAAGTTGGGGTGCCTTCAGAGTGTCTCGAAAGATTAACGGGAAAATTTTGGGGTATGACAGCTGCCCCTGTTCAATATTCTTGAACCGAGAGAGTTAGGATGGTATATACGCCATTCGTGGTCTGGAGGTGGAAGATTATTGAACATTAGAATGCCCCAAAATTTGCACTTGTTAATCAGAAGTTATTCCTGATGGAGATGGGCTTAAAGATGCCATCCAGGAAGTTTGATGATGGAAGATCAGAATGGATCACACGCTGTTGGGGATGAAGGATCAGAATGGATCGTATGCTAGATCGTATCTGAGGATTTGAAAATCCAAATGGGTCGTACGTTAGACCATATTGGAGTTGCAGAATGAGCCGTACGTTAGGCTGTATCTGACGAAGGTGGAATCAGAATGGATCGTACGCTAGATCGTATCTGAGTTGAAAATCCAAATGGGTCGTACGTTAGACCGTATTGGAGTTGCAGAATGAGCCGTATGTTAGGCTGTATCTGAAAAGGGGTCAGGATGGATCGTACGTTAGATCGCATCTGAGTTGAAGATCCAAATGGGTCGTACGTTAGACCGTATTGGAGTTGCAGAATGAGCCGTACGTTAGGCTGTATCTGAAGAAGAAAGTAGTCGTACGCTAGACTACACCTCGGAATGTACCGTACGCTAGGCAGTATCTGAGGGTTTGACAATCCAAATGGGTCGTACGTTAGACCGTATTGGAGTCGCTGAAAGTCAGAATGGATCGTACGTTAGATCGTATCTGAGTTGAAGGAGTCGTATGTTGGGCTGAATCAGAATGAACCGTACGTTAGGTTGTATCTGATAATATTTGTTGTTGTATTTGCAATGAATATCTGGGGTGGGCTTAGAGATGCCACCATTAGGAGGATGTCAGAACGTTTGTCAGAATGGATATTCATCTGGACTCTATCTGAAAAATGTGTCTGAATCTTGGATGTGATCAGGAGGATAATTACCCTGAAAAATAAAGTTAGCTTCACACCATGTCATGATGCATGAGATGCTTTATGCTTCTGAAAATAAATGTGAACAATGTATGCATGTATGCTGTGAAATGATGTGATGAATGAATTATGCGTCTGAAATAAATGCGAACATTGCATGCATGTATATGATGTGGAATGATGCATGAATGAATCATGTGTCTGAAATGTTTGGCCAGGGGAAAATAAATCCCCATATTCTGGTTGGAAATATTTGTATTGTTGACCCTTTCTTAGCTGAGGATACTTGATTTCTGCCTGATGGTGGAAATATCCAACAGAGCCTGGCTGGGGATAGAAGAGATGACCAGTCTGTCTGGTGATGCCGACCTCTTCTGGGAAATAGCTGGTTTTTGTGCCGGAGGAATAGAATCAGCAATCGGACTTGTCGGAAAGCATGGTTAGACCTTCTCCTCGATCCTGAAGTCCTTTAGTAATTGCTATTGCTATTTTATGCATGTATTTTTGGTAAATATCAATCATATTCAAATGCGTATATTAATTCAAATTAAATCAATGGACGTTTATGCAAACAAAACAGAAAAGTAAAAACGAAATCATCTTTTTGGAAATGAAATTGTATTGATTTTGAAAGAGGGCCGATAAACAGGCAGTTTGAGTACAAGGAGACAGAAATCCTAGTAAGAGGAAATTGTCGAGAACATAAAGAAAAAGCTATGAAGGAAAAGCCCTGTTGATTTTAATTCTACTACTATCATTATGTCTTCAAGCATCTCATCTCCTGCTGTCGGATAGAAGTGATTGGCTTGTTCAATCCCTTGAACTTGGTTGAAGCTGACAGAGAACGGGACATAGTCATACGCTTTAATCCCTAATTTTTGCCTGGACCGCCTTTTCAGGTTTTCAGTCCACCAGGATACCATTTTTTGCCCAAGCCGCCTTTTCAGGTTTTCGACTTGTCGGGTGTACATTTTTATATGTTTATCCCTAATTTTTTCCCGAACCCTTTTGGTTCGCCGGGATGCCCTTACTTTTGCATAGATACGTCGACCTAGCGGGTCTCTTTTATGCGTAGTATTTTTTAACTATGTCCGCGTTCACAGGATGCGGGAAATCTTCGCCATCCATTGTGGCAAGCATCATGGCTCCACTAGAGAATACCTTCTTAACTACAAATGGCCCTTCGTATGTGGGAGTCCATTTGCCTCTGGGATCACCTTGTGGTAGGATGATACGCTTGATCACCAAGTCGCCAATTTGATACACCTGTCTCTTGACTCTTTTGTTAAATGCCCGGGTCATGCGTTTCTGATATATATGCCCATGACAAACAGCCGCAAGTCTCTTTTCATCAATCAAATTTATCTGATCGAGTCGAGTTTGAATCCATTCAAACTCGTCTAAACCCGCGTCTTTCATGATTCTTAGAGAGGGAATCTGAACTTCCACTGGTAAAACGGCTTCCATTCCGTAGACTAAAGAGAAGGGAGTTGCCCCTGTCGAAGTGCGCACGGAAGTGCGATAACCATGGAGAGCAAATGGTAACATCTCATACCAGTCTTTGTATGTTACTGTCATCTTTTGTATGATCTTCTTGATATTCTTATTAGCAGCCTCCATGGCATCATTCATCTTTGGCCGGTACGGGGAAGAGTTGTGGTGTTTTATTTTGAACTTCATGCAGAGTTCAGTTTAGTACCATTATCAGTGATAACTCTTTCAGGAGACAGCAGGTTTCTCAAATAGATATTTGATAGAATCCATCTTAGAAGTCAAAAAAGTGGTATGATTCAACATATATTGTCTTAGTCGGCGAGTAGCCCAAGCCAAAGCACAACAAGCTTTCTCGAGCTGTGAGTATCTTGTTTCACAGTCGGTACCTTTTGCTAAGGCAGTGTATGGCATGCTCTTTTCGACCAGACTCGTCATGTTGCCCCAACACACACCCCATTGAATTTTCTAACACGGTCAAATACATGATTAGAGGTCTTCCTTCAACTGGTGGCATCAGAATTGGAGGTTCTTTGGAGATATTTCTTGATTTTGTCATTCATCATTCCATACCATCTCTTGATTTTTCTTTTTTAGTAATTTGAAGATGGGTTTGCAGGTAGCAGTCAAGTGTGGGATGAATCGGGCAATGTAATTCAAGTGTCCCAAGAAACCTCTGACTTCTTTCTTGTCTATTTCAGTACCCAGATTTACAATTTCAATTGATTCCTCATGCGGCTGTATGGTCTTTTCTTCTTGTAGTACCAGTCTGGCAAGTTCTCCAGGGACTTCACAATCTTCCTCGTTTCCATCCTCGGCTTGGTAGATCGGATTTTCAAAGTCGTAATGAACAGTAGCAGAATTATTATCAACAGGATCCAGAGTGGATATGGATCGGAAAACTGTTACGTGAGTGTGTGCAAGAAAACATAGCTTGTTTGAAAAATGACAAGAAAGATAAAGAGCGCAATATTTGAATGCAAAAAGTCCATTGATTTATTGAATGTAAAGATGCTTATGAAAATGACAAAACCCTTGAAAAATTAGCTATTATGCCCCGGGTATAGACACAATGCTTTGAAACACAAAAATAGCAATAACAATTACTCCTGACTAAAGGAAATCGGGATAGTGTCTTCAGCCTTCCAATTATTGAGTCCGTCACCAATTGTTGGGAAAATCCAGCTATCCAAGTCACAATCGTTATCAGCATCTTCCACAGCATTGACAGTCTTGTCATGATTAGGCAGAGGAGCAGTGATGTCATTAGGAGTCTCCGGAGGATCAGAGGTAGCCGCCTGTATCTTTCCACTTCGAATGCAGCTTTCAACACATTCACCTGTCAGTATAAGTTCAGTGAAACCCGATGAGGAACTTCTCAATAGATGGCTGTAGAATGGGCCAGTCAGTGTACCCATGAACATGTCCACTAATTCTCGATCCGTCATAGGGGGTTTGACTCTGCCAGCCAAATCTCTCCATTTCTGAGCATATTCTTTGAAGCTTTCTTTAGATCCCATAGTCATATTCTGCAACTGTAGCCGAGTGGGCGCTGATTCAGAATTATATTGGTAGTGCTTGTAGAAAGATGTTGCTAAATCAGTCCAGGTGCGGATGTTAGAGCTCTCGAGCTGATAGTACCATTCCAACTGTGTGCCAGACAGACTCTCTTGGAAGAAATGGATCCATAGCTTCTTATTAGTGGTATACGGCTGAATCTTTCTCACGTAAGCTCTCAGATGCATTTGAGGACAAGATGCCCCATCATACTTAGTGAAAGTGGGAACCTTGAATTTGCGGGGAATGACCACATCAGAGGCCAGACCTAAGCTTTCGAAATCCAGACCGGGTGCCTTCTGACCCTCCATAGCTAGCATGCGTTCTTCCAGCAGCTTATACTTATCATCTTTTGGAGAGTACTGTTCATTCTCGTAATCTTCATCGTCGTCCTCAGGGTTGAAGAGGTCAACATTCTTCTCTTCTGAATCATTCTCTGTCTCCTCTTCTTGATCCTTCGACATTCTGATCTTGACCCCTGGAGCCTGTCCTTTAAGCCTTCTTCCCCGGTTAATGTAACTCACAGCTTTCTTGTCTTTCTTCTTTTCGAGCAAGAGAGCCTTCAGTTCCTCCTGCCCCTTGGATAAGTTCAAGATCATATCCTGGAATTGAGCATTCTGAGCCTGGAGATCTTTGACAGTTTGTTCGAGGTCCATTTTTCTGTTTGGAGGAAAACCGTGAGAACATTGATCCCTTTAGAGTACCTGTTATGCAATGTTATGTTATGCTATGCAATGTATAAAATGTTTTCACTGTTTAAAGCCCTTGAAATGGTTAATATAATGCCATGATGTCATGATGTTATGATGTTATGATGTTATGATGTTATGATGTTATGTAAATAACAAGCACAAGCAAGTCACACAACAATCATTCCTAGGTTTTAAGGCTTGCATGAGTTCCATAGGTAAGTACCCTCCCCACTGAAGTTTGGTTGGTTCAACCTGTCCTAGAATAGTAACCGGGTTCTAGAAGGATCTCAAATCATCGACCTTTCCTTAAGTCCACTTCAGTGCAACACCAAGTGGTTGACCAAAGCTTCCCTAAAGTCCAATCTCAAAGAGTGTAGTATCGAGTCTCAACCAACCCCAGTCGGAACCGAAGTCAGTTATCTCACTACTTTCTAATGGCTAGGATGAGTCAATTAGGGTTCTAAAGGTCTGGTTAATGCTTTGATGACACCACGCGGACGCCAAATTTTTCCTCAAGTAAACATGAGGAACATCAGGACATCCAAAGTGTCACATTAACCGTAGCCATCATTTTAACCATTCCAGTATACGCCGGATAGTCGCGATGATCTATTGATACTTACCTAAGGTACACTAGATCCGGGTGTAGGATCTTTCACTCAAAAACTCCCTTAAAAGAAGGAACAATTTGAAAACATAAATGATTTTTTTTAAGGTGACCTCTCTTTGTATTCCCCAGCTGAGTCGCCAATTCTGTCATACGGTGAACTGACTTTTTGTGTTTTGCTTTGGAAAGCAAATGTCGCGGTTAGCAAGAGTCGCCACCGACTTTTCTTTTATCCAATAAGGAAAGGCGGAAAAGAACAGGAAAGACCTGAATTTAGATTTTGGGTTCGGGAGGTACATTATACAAAGGGAAGGTGTTAGCACCCTTTGTATCCATGGTTATCCATGGGCTCTTAATTGCTTAATCATTTATGTTTTTCTAGTTTGAAAAAGTGTTTGAGAAATGTGTAGGAAATGTTTTGAAAAGGAGAATTTAACTTTGTAATGATTCTTGAATGAATGTATACAAAGTGGTTATCTCGTTTAGTTTTGAAAGTCGTTTAGAAAAATATAACTCGGCAATGATCCTAGTACGAATGTATGCCAAGTGGTGATTTTCTAAAAGATGTTTTGAAAGGTGTGAGGTATGAAAAATATTTTAAGTTGTGAGTAAGCAATTAAGAGTTATACCTACCCAAGGTCTTTATAGGTGTAACACCCTTCTAAAATACCCCAATGTTTAATAATAAAATAACAACAATTAAATCATACATATCAGAGTAATCATACATCTCAAGGGTGTCACATAACAACTTCTTCACAAAAGTCAACGTAAAATCAGTCATGCTCAATTTTATTCAACATAAAACTTCTTTAACAATACGCAGCGGATAAAATATTTCAACATCTGTAATTCATCAAAATTAACATTTATTCAACAATTCAAACATCCCGTCCCGATGTTACATCTATCAGAGCATGACCCTCTAACCACACTAGACTTCAAGCACTAGCTTCTATTCGACTCACTGCTCGTTACCTGAAAAATATAGCTGTAAGGGTGAGTTCCTCAATCGATATAACAAATATTATAAATTATCATGTTATGTTAAGTAATTCTACACGTTAATCACCCTAATTATATCATGCATTAGGCAACGGCACAGTCAACTCAATTATCATATTCAAACACAACGTAAAGGCAACTCAATAACAACATAAAATGCAACTCAATGAGACTCGACTCTTCATGCATGTGGTACCATTTGGAGCAAAACTCCCAACTTAAAATCATTGCCAGTTTAGTGGGCATCAAGGCATAAGCCTTCAACTTTCAACTTAAAATTTTGCCAATCCAGGCCAACGTGGTGTGAGCAAAAGCCCCATAATTTTGCCAATCCAGGCCAACGTGGTGTGAGACGAAGCTCCGACTTAATGCATATGGATGTATATGACACGTACGACTTGAAACTTTAACAACATAATAGCAACAGCAACACAACAGCTTTTCAACCAAAACAACTTAAATCAACTTTGGCTCATCAGCCTACAACTCAGTATTTTTCAACAAAGCAACTTAAAATCAACTTTTCAACATAATTGCATCAACGTTTCACAACCATAAACCTAATAAATTCATTCATCACAATTAACTATGATAGGCCAGCTACCAATTGCATTCACAACATAAAATCAACTATTTTTCCATACTGCAAAGACTCTGCTCAACTGGAGGGAGTCGGCGCAAAGGCCCCTTGCGTCGACGCATGGGGTCGACGCTTAACTCACGGGTCGGCGCCAAAATGCCTTGCGTCGACGCATGCAGTCGGCGCATGCCCCACGGGTCAGCGCACGCCGACCCTATGGTCGACCGCTCGCGCGCAGACTCAGATTTTTCTGAGTTATTCCAAGTTCCGTCAGCTTCACGCAGATCGGGTTTTCCGGCCGCTTCCGCATCTAAAACCCTTTCTAAGAAAACCTAATTTGTCTTTAATTTAGTAGTGCCGAATCAAGTTTTTAATTGTGATCCGTGCTATAGTCTAACATTTACGACTCACACAACTATCAATTCAATTTGCAGTTTTTAACACGGTTTATTCAACGTCAATTTCATCATATACAGTCCCAATTAGGGTTAAATCAACGGCTTATCACTACCCATGACATGTTAATCTATAATACCCATTAACCGACGATAAACCCCCCTTACCTGAGATAATCCGGCAATTCTCTAAGCTTTAGCTTTTCCGTTCCTCAACCGTGCTTTTCGGCTCTTTGCCCTTTTTCCTCTTCTCTGCAGCTTCTCTGAGTTTCACGTGAAATTTCTTTGTTAAGAATGAAACCCTTTTCTTTATTCCCACTTATATATATATTCCAATTATTATTATTCCAAAATAATAATAATAATAATAATAATAATAATAATCCAATAATCCAATTTATTTAATTAAATTAATAATTATATTATCAACTTAATTAAATAATTCTTTTTTCTTTATTTGGGGTGTTACAACTCTCCCCCACTAAAAGAGTTTTCGTCCTCGAAAACATACCTCAAGCAAATAACTCCGGATAGGACTCTTTCATCTGACTCTCCAGCTCCCAAGTCACATTGCCACCTGCTGGTCCTCCCCAAGCTACCTTCACTAAGGCAATCTCTTTACCCCGCAACTGCTTCAACTCTCGATCCTCAATCCTCATAGGCGATGTTTCAACAGTCAGGTTATCTCTCACCTGTACATCATCTACTTGGACCACATGCGACGGATCATGAATGTACCTCCTCAACTGAGACACATGAAAAACCTCATGCAAATTCGCAAGTGACGGCGGTAAAGCGATACGATAGGCTACTTCTCCTATCCTCTCCAAAATCTGATAAGGACCAATAAATCGCGGTGTCAACTTCTTCGACTTCAAAGCTCGACCAACACCAGTTATCGGAGTGACACGAAGAAACACATGATCCCCCTCTTGGAACTCAAGTGACTTCCTCCTCTTATCATGATAACTCTTCTGACGACTCTGAGCAATTCTCATCTTCTCCTGAATCATCTTAATCTTTTCCGTAGTTTGTTGAATAATCTCCGGTCCAATCACAGCACTCTCACCGGACTCATACCAACATAACGGTGTCCGACATCTCCTACCATACAAAGCTTCAAACGGTGCCATACCAATACTCGAATGAAAACTATTGTTGTAGGTAAACTCAATCAAAGGCAAATAACAATCCCAAGCACCTCCCTTTTCCAAAACACAAGCTCTCAAAAGATCCTCTAATGACTGAATCGTCCTCTCAGTCTGACCATCAGTCTGCGGATGATATGCAGAACTCAATCTCAACTTAGTTCCCAAAGCCTTCTGCAAACCTTCCCAGAATTTCGATGTAAACCTAGGATCTCTGTCCGAAACAATACTCGACGGAATACCATGCAGACTTACAATCTTCTCAATATACAACTCAGCCAATTTCTCTAACGGATAATCCATTCTGATCGGAATGAAATGAGCCGACTTCGTCAATCTATCAACAATCACCCAAATAGCCTCAAAATTCTTACTTGTTCTCGGTAAACCAGAAACAAAGTCCATACTGATACTATCCCACTTCCACTCTGGAATAGCCAACGGTTGCATTAGCCCAGACGGCTTCTGATGCTCAATCTTCGACTTCTGACAAGTCAAACAGGAATACACAAAACTTGCAATTTCTCTTTTCATTCCCGGCCACCAAAATAACCTTTTCAAATCATGATACATCTTCGTAGCTCCAGGGTGAATACTCAACCCACTACGATGTCCTTCCTCAAGAATACTCTTCTTAAGTTCTGTAACATCCGGAACACACACCCGACTACCAATTTTCAAAATACCAGTCTCATCAATTCTGAATTCGCCACCTTGACCTTGACTCACTAGAGTCAACTTATCAACCAAAAGCACATCCGATTTCTGACCCTCTCTGATCTCATCCAGAATACCACTTGTTAACTTCAACATTCCCAATTTAACACTATTGTGAGTACTCTCACACACCAAACTCAAATCTCTAAACTGTTCAATTAAATCCAACTCCTTAACCATTAGCATAGATATATGCAATGATTTCCGACTCAACGCATCAGCCACTACATTTGCTTTACCCGGATGGTAATTCAAACCAAAGTCATAATCCTTCAGAAACTCTAACCATCTCCTCTGTCTCATATTCAGCTCTTTCTGATCAAACAAATACTTTAAACTTTTATGGTCACTGAAAACTTCAAATCTTGACCCATACAAGTAATGTCTCCATAACTTCAGAACAAACACCACAGCCGCCAACTCTAAATCGTGCGTCGGATAATTCCTCTCATGAATCCTCAGCTGTCTTGAAGCATAAGCTATAACCTGCTTATTCTGCATCAACACGCCACCCAAACCCAACAATGAAGCATCACAGTAAACTTCAAATGGTTCCGACGAACTCGGTAATGTCAGAATAGGAGCAGTAGTTAACCTTCTCTTTAACTCTTGGAAACCTTCTTCACATTTTGAGTCCCAAACAAATGTTTGCCCCTTTCTAGTCAACATCGTCAACGGTAACGCCAACTTAGAAAACCCTTCAATGAACTTCCTATAATAACCAGCCAAACCAAGAAAACTCCGAATCTCAGCAACAGACTTCGGGGCTTCCCACTTAGATACCGCTTCTATCTTAGAAGGATCAACAGCAACACCACCTCTTGAAATCACATGACCAAGAAAACTTACCTCTTCTAACCAAAATTCACACTTGGACAATTTAGCAAATAATTTCTTTCCTCGTAGAACTTCCAAAACCACTCTCAAATGCTCAGCATGCTCTTCTTCCGATTTCGAATACACCAAAATATCATCAATAAATACCACAACAAACTTGTCTAGGTATGGATGGAAAATCCTATTCATATACTCCATAAATACTCCAGGTGCATTAGTTACACCAAAAGGCATTACAGAATACTCATAATGTCCATACCTTGTCCTGAAAGCAGTCTTCTGAATATCCTCAGTCTTCACACGTATCTGATGATACCCAGATCTCAAATCTATCTTGCTGAACACACTTGCACCAACCAACTGATCCATCAAATCATCAATCCTCGGCAAAGGATACCGATTCTTGATCGTCACTTTATTCAGTTGCCGGTAGTCCACACACAACCTCATAGTACCTTCTTTCTTCTTAACCAATAGCACTGGTGCACCCCACGGTGACACACTCGGACGAATAAATTTCTTATCCAACAGATCTTCCAACTGACTCTTCAATTCAGTTAACTCAACAGCAGACATACGGTACGGAGCCATCGATATCGGTCTAGTACCAGGTACCAAATCAATCGAGAACTCCACTTCGCGTTCTGGTGGTAATTCATTCACCTCTTCAGGAAACACATCAGGAAAATCACGCACCACGGCTAGATCACAAATCACCATCTTATCCTTGGCCTCTAAAGTTGCTAACAGCATAAACAACTCTGCCCCATCAGCTACTTCTTCATTCACTTGTCTCGCTGATAGAAACAAACTCTTTCCTTCCTCACTCTCAGGAAATATCACAGTCTTATCAAAACAATTGATAGAAACTCGGTTAAACACCAACCAGTTCATACCCAGAATAACATCAATCTGCACTAGTGGAAGGCACACTAGGTCCATCCCAAAGTCTCTACCAAAAATACTCAAAGGACAATTTAAACAAACCGAAGTAGTAGTCAATGAACCCTTCGCAGGAGTATCAATTACCATACTTCCAAACATCTCAGATACCTCTAACTTAAGTTTCACAGCACAATCCAAAGATATAAAGGAATGAGTCGCACCTGTGTCAATAATAGCTACAAGAGGAAAGCCATTAATATAACACGTACCTCGGATCAAACGATCATCTGCAGAAGTCTCAGAACCCGATAAAGCAAAGACCTTGCCTCCTGACTGATTCCCTTTCTTCGGCTTCTGACACTGGCTTCCAATATGCCCTTCTTCGCCACAATTAAAACAAATCACTTCCTTGTGCTTGCAATCAGCTATTGCATGCCCAGTCTTACCACAACGAAAACACCTCTTCACTTCAGCAGTACATACATTACTCTTATGACCAGCCTGACCACATTTGAAGCAAACTATACCAGTAGGAGCACCTCCCCTACTAGTCCTCTGAGCCGGAGCAGCTACTTGCTTCCCTTTTCCAGCTGGAACATCATACGGCTTGCCACGGTTTTGATGTTGCTTGCCTCTGCGATCACTGACAATCTTGTAATGAGCATTATTGTCCTCTTCAAATATCCTGCAGCTATCAACCAACTCAGTAAAAATGCGTATCTTCTGATACCCAACAGCCTTCTTAATTTCAGAGCGCAATCCATTTTCAAACTTGATGCACTTTGAAAATTCAGCACCAGCACCAGTGTAATGAGGATAAAATTTGGACAACTCCACAAATTTCGCAGCATAATCCGTGACAGACATGTTTCCTTGCTTCAGCTCAAGGAATTCAATCTCCTTCTTACCACGGACATCCTCTGGATAATACTTCCTCAGAAATTCCCTACGGAATACATCCCAAGTAACGACTTCACCTGCCGCGGTCAACCTCTCGTGAGTCTCTAGCCACCAGTCATCAGCTTCGACTGCTAGCATGTGAGTACCATACCGAACCTTCTGAGCTGGAGTACAATCCATAACACGGAAGATTCTCTCAATCTCTTTCAACCATCCCAAGGCTGCATCTGGATCATGCTTTCCTTTAAACACCGGCGGGTTCTCTCTCTGAAAAGTCGCCAAGCTACATGATCCAGCATCCCCACCAGCATTTGGCAAGTTCTGCACAGCTTGTGCCATTGCTTGCATTGCGGCAGCCATTGCAGCGTCATTCCTTCCAGCCATTTCAACTTAACAATACAACACAACTTAAAAGTTAGACTAGTAACAATTACACAATTGTTAGACAGAACGACACGACAACTGGCCGGACGGACCGACCTGCTCTAATACCACTAATGTAACACCCTTCTAAAATACCCCAATGTTTAATAATAAAATAACAACAATTAAATCATACATATCAGAGTAATCATACATCTCAAGGGTGTCACATAACAACTTCTTCACAAAAGTCAACGTAAAATCAGTCATGCTCAATTTTATTCAACATAAAACTTCTTTAACAATACGCAGCGGATAAAATATTTCAACATCTGTAATTCATCAAAATTAACATTTATTCAACAATTCAAACATCCCGTCCCGATGTTACATCTATCAGAGCATGACCCTCTAACCACACTAGACTTCAAGCACTAGCTTCTATTCGACTCACTGCTCGTTACCTGAAAAATATAGCTGTAAGGGTGAGTTCCTCAATCGATATAACAAATATTATAAATTATCATGTTATGTTAAGTAATTCTACACGTTAATCACCCTAATTATATCATGCATTAGGCAACGGCACAGTCAACTCAATTATCATATTCAAACACAACGTAAAGGCAACTCAATAACAACATAAAATGCAACTCAATGAGACTCGACTCTTCATGCATGTGGTACCATTTTGAGCAAAACTCCCAACTTAAAATCATTGCCAGTTTAGTGGGCATCAAGGCATAAGCCTTCAACTTTCAACTTAAAATTTTGCCAATCCAGGCCAACGTGGTGTGAGCAAAAGCCCCATAATTTTGCCAATCCAGGCCAACGTGGTGTGAGACGAAGCTCCGACTTAATGCATATGGATGTATATGACACGTACGACTTGAAACTTTAACAACATAATAGCAACAGCAACACAACAGCTTTTCAACCAAAACAACTTAAATCAACTTTGGCTCATCAGCCTACAACTCAGTATTTTTCAACAAAGCAACTTAAAATCAACTTTTCAACATAATTGCATCAACGTTTCACAACCATAAACCTAATAAATTCATTCATCACAATTAACTATGATAGGCCAGCTACCAATTGCATTCACAACATAAAATCAACTATTTTTCCATACTGCAAAGACTCTGCTCAACTGGAGGGAGTCGGCGCAAAGGCCCCTTGCGTCGACGCATGGGGTCGACGCTTAACTCACGGGTCGGCGCCAAAATGCCTTGCGTCGACGCATGCAGTCGGCGCATGCCCCACGGGTCAGCGCACGCCGACCCTATGGTCGACCGCTCGCGCGCAGACTCAGATTTTTCTGAGTTATTCCAAGTTCCGTCAGCTTCACGCAGATCGGGTTTTCCGGCCGCTTCCGCATCTAAAACCCTTTCTAAGAAAACCTAATTTGTCTTTAATTTAGTAGTGCCGAATCAAGTTTTTAATTGTGATCCGTGCTATAGTCTAACATTTACGACTCACACAACTATCAATTCAATTTGCAGTTTTTAACACGGTTTATTCAACGTCAATTTCATCATATACAGTCCCAATTAGGGTTAAATCAACGGCTTATCACTACCCATGACATGTTAATCTATAATACCCATTAACCGACGATAAACCCCCCTTACCTGAGATAATCCGGCAATTCTCTAAGCTTTAGCTTTTCCGTTCCTCAACCGTGCTTTTCGGCTCTTTGCCCTTTTTCCTCTTCTCTGCAGCTTCTCTGAGTTTCACGTGAAATTTCTTTGTTAAGAATGAAACCCTTTTCTTTATTCCCACTTATATATATATTCCAATTATTATTATTCCAAAATAATAATAATAATAATAATAATAATAATCCAATAATCCAATTTATTTAATTAAATTAATAATTATATTATCAACTTAATTAAATAATTCTTTTTTCTTTATTTGGGGTGTTACAATAGGCATTTCCTATCCTTATGGGGGTAAAACTGTCCTTACTATTGAGAAGTAAGTAGTTTTATCCTTTGGATGTAAAAGGGTCATCGTAGGGTCATCGATTGGTCATTGAAGGCAACAGTTGTGAGGATACCTTAGCATTCGAAGGGACCATCATCATTTAACCGTAGGCTACACCAAAGGGTCATCGAGGGACAAAGGCAACATTCGAGGGACTATGATGATTTAACCGAAGGGTCTTTGCTAAGTGTATCCCCATATTCGCGGGACATGACCATAATACCGTAATCGTAGGGTAACAAAGAGAGGTCCAATATCACTTATTTAAAGGCAAAGTTTTACAATTAATTAGATAGCCGTAATCAATTAGGTAATTAAGTCCACATTAAAATCGATTAAATAATTAGGATGAATCTCCACGTTAAAATCAATTGGGTAATTTAGGATGAATCTCCACAAGGGTATCCCACAAATAAAGTGGAGTACCTAGCCAGCTACTTGTTCATGGGGATATGCGAACCTTTACAACATTCAGCACACAGGTCAGGATACCAAATCAGGGTGTAATCGAAGATTACACCGCAAAAAGAAACACAGCATTAAGAATGTCAGGCAAAATAGCGCAAGATTAACATAGAACCGATCAGGTAAGCATAGAACGGAACAACCAAAATATTAGCGACTGTCACGTTCGCCTCTGCCTCGCCTAGCGATGTGCTAGCGAGCGACTGCGGGTTTTGAATTTCAGAACAGTACGACTTCAACCTGCTGCATGCTCGCTTAGCGATGTGCTAGCGAGCGGCTGCGGGTTTTGAATTTCAGAACAGTACGACTTCAACCTGCTGCATGGCTTATGGCATCCAATACATAATTACATGGTTCAGCATTCACAATATTCAGGCACACTTAAATTCACATGCAAAACCTCAAATATGTTTATGAATTCGATTATAATATCACATGCAAATTAAGAACATAAAGCGGTAATAGTAACGCAAACCTGTTTGCAATCGAATCGCAACCTTGGATTGGCCAGTCGGATTGAGTTGGGCGGAGGTGGCTTTGATGCGAATGAGTTTCCTTCAGGGTTTCCTTTAGGATTGCTTCGAATCCTCTGAGTTAGCCTTCAGGGTTTGCTGCGCCTTCTCTCTATCTCCCCTCTTCGTTTCCTTTCTGTTTTCCTTTTCCTGAATGAAGCTTGGCTATTTATAATGCTCCTTTTGTGACCTAATGGGCTTAGAATGAAGCCCAGAATTTTCTGATATCCGCAAGCTTCGCTAAGCGAGCGGTCTAGCGAGGGGTTCGCTAGGCGAAGGATTTGCTCGCCTAGCGAGCAAGCCAGTTTGGGCCATTTTCTGGATTTGGACATCTGTGTGCTGGGCCTTTGTTCTTTTAGGGTCAATGCCTTGAAAAATAAGTTGGGGTGCCTTAAGATTGTCTCGAAAGATTAACGGGCAAATTTTGGGGTATGACAGTGTGTATGCTAACCCTTTTTGTGCATACCTAAAGCACGGGTTGTGAATTCCATAAGCCTTTCCCGAGCTGGGGTTATACCCAGTTTTACCTGTAATCGCTTGCCAGAAATCAACAGCAGAAAAAGTGTCCGGAGGGGATCCGGGTCCAGATACCGGGAGTTTCAGAATACTCCCCAGTTCTGCAACCGATAACTCATGATCTTCATCAAACATGCGGAAAGTAATTTGCCCATAAAATTCCAACTCCGACCCTGTCCACCTTCTCCGCATCTTGAACTCAACCGTACTCAAAAATTCAAGGGTTATCCGAGCGAAGCTCGGTGCCTCAAATTGCATGTATTCCAACATACCAATGTTATGGAACATGCGGTGCACCTCTTCTTTCAAGCCTAACTCATCCAGGGTGGCATCACACATATATCTGGTCGGAATAAGCTTACGTTTGGCTAGAATGACATACCTTTCTTGATGCTCCGGTTAGTCAAACAAAATGCCATGATTGTTTGTAGAGCGTCTAACCCGTTGTTTTGGTCGAGAAGACGTGGCTACCTCTTTCACCTTGCTTGCACGCTTTAGAGGCATAATGTACCTGACAAAAATTTCTCAAAATCCCACTAAAAGGTTAGTGAAAACTACAACCGTCACTATGTAGAGGACGGCGAGGGGAACACTTTTTGTGAAGATGAGTGGATGTGAAAGTAAGTGGAACTAGGAGAAAATTGAAGCTTAGTTTGATGGAAGTTAGGTTAACAATGGAGGAAGAGGTAGAAAGAGGTTTCCAAAATCAGAAAAAGGGGGAATGAGTGGTGTGGAAGAGATATAATAGCACGTGGGGCCCACTATTGAAAATACCCAAAATCAAAAATTTTGAAATTTTTACCCGTTACAAACAACACGGACGTGTTCCTGCACACGGGCACCCGTGTTAATTTTCTGTTTTAATTAACACGGTCGTGTGTCAGCACACGGGTACCCGTGTTAACTCACTATTTTAATTAACACGGCCGTGTTCCTGCACACGGGCACCCGTGTTTATTTTCTGTTTTAAATAACACGGTTGTGTGTCAGCACACGGGTGGCCGTGTGGATGCCCCTGTTTTTCACATTCTCTGAATTCGGCAATGCTTCTTTGGTCTGGCATCCTGTCACTGCGACGTGATTATGATTATGGTAGCCTTTCTCCTTACCTGCAACAACATTTCACACCCATACAGAAAAGAAATGAAAAAACAAAATAAGTTAGCAATCGAACACGTGAGTTGCCTCCCACGAAGCGCTTCGTTTAACGTCGCATGGCTCGACGTTTGCCCACCTCATTAGGCGAGGCGCATATGGTCAATCAAACTCGGTTGTTGGTCTCTGTAATATGGCTTCAGCCTTTGGCCATTCACCTTGAATATATCTCCATTGTCTTGGTTCTTAATATCTATTGCTCCGTGTGGAAAAACCTTATGCACGACAAATGGCCCGGACCATCTGGACTTTAATTTCCCAGGAAACAACTTGAGCCGCGAATTGAACAACAATACCAGTTGTTCTTCCCAGAAATCCTTCCTGGTGATTCTCTGATCATGCCACTTCCGTGTTTGCTCCTTGTACATCTTCGCATTCTCATATGCCTGATTACGAAATTCTTCTAACTCGTGAAGTTGAAGAATTCGGGATTCACCGGCTTTTGCAAGATCACAATTTAAGAACTTGGATGCCCAAAAGGCTTTGTGCTCCAATTCCAACGGAAGATGACAAGCCTTACCATAAATCAGCTGATATGGAGACATGCCAATTGGTGTTTTGAAAGCAATTCGATACGCCCATAGCGCGTCATCCAATTTGATTGCCCAATCTTTCCGTGAAGCACTGACTGTTTTTTCCAAAATCTTTTTAATTTGCCGATTAGACACTTCAACTTGCCCACTCGTCTGGGGATGATATGGTGTGGAAATCTTGTGCTTCACATTATATTTCTTTAATAAGTTCTCCATGAGCTTATTCAAGAAATGTGTTCCTTCATCATTGATAAGTGCTCGAGGCACACCAAACCTGGAGAAGATATTTTGTTTAAGGAAGCTTACCACTGCCCTAGCGTCATTAGAGGGGAGAGCTACGGCTTCCACCCATTTGGAGACGTAGTCCACAGCCACCAGAATATAATTTTTCCCAAATGAGGGTGGAAATGGTCCCGTAAAGTCTATTCCCCAAACATCAAATAATTCCACTTCAAGCATGCCCTTTTGAGGCATCTGATTCTTTCTAGAGATATTTCCTGTCCGTTGGCATCTGTCACATTCCTTCACCACGACTTGGGCATCCTTAAACAATGTGGGCCAGTACAACCCGGATTGGAGGACTTTTGCGGCTGTCCTGTCTCCACTAAAGTGTCCCTCATAATCTGAGTCATGACAAGCTTTTAAGACTTCATTTTGTTCTTCCTCAGGGACACATCGACGAATTAGTCCGTCTACCCCTTTCTTATACAAGAATGGTTCGTCCCACAAATAAAACCTGCAATCATGAAGAAACTTTTTCTTTTTGTTATAATCAAAGTCATCAGGAATTATACCACCTACCAGGTAGTTTGCATAGTCTGCAAACCAAGGAACACCCACCACCGCGAGGATTCTTTCATCTATAAACTCGTCCTTTATGGGATGTTCTTCTTCCGTTTCTTCAATCGGAGACATTCATGACAGATGGTCAGCAACGGTGTTTTCACACCCCTTTTTGTCTCGAATTTCAAGGTCAAATTCTTGCAACAGCAAGATCCATCTGAGCAGTCTTGGCTTCGAGTCCTGTTTAGAAAAAAGATATTTCAATGCAGCATGGTCAGTATAAACAATTACCTTTGTTCCCAACAAGTATTGCCGAAATTTGTCAAAGGCATAAACCACCGCCAGTAACTCCTTTTATGTGGTTGCATAATTCATCTGGGCTGGATTCAACACATGGCTAGCATAGTAGATGACGTGGAGGCGTTTGTCTTTTCTTTGCCCCAAGACTGCCCCTACTGCTATATCGCTCGCATCGCACATTATCTCAAAGGGTAGAGACCAGTCAGGCGAGATCACTATAGGAGCAGACACCAATTTATTTTTCAGAATCTCGAAGGCTTCGTTGCACTTTTTGTCAAACAGAAACGGAGTATCCTTCACAAGCAGGCTAGTCAAAGGTTTTGCGATCTTGGAGAAATCTTTGATGAACCTACGATAGAATCCTGCATGTCCCAAGAAACTCCGTATACCTTTCTCGTTCACAGGGTGAGGTAGATTGGCGATCACTTCCACTTTTGCCTTATCAACTTCTATCCCCTGATGGGAAATTTTATGACCTAATACTATCCCTTCTCTCACCATGAAGTGACACTTTTCCCAATTCAGAATTAGATTGGTTTGTTGACACCTTTCTAGCACAAGTGACAAATTATACAAACAATTTTCGAAGGAAGATCCAAAAACCGAAAAATCATCCATAAACACTTCCATGTGCTTTTCAAGCATATCGGAAAATATGGATGTCATGCACCTCTGAAATGTTGCAGGTGCGTTGCATAACCCAAATGGCATCCTTCTATAAGCAAAGATTCTGTATGGGCATGTGAATGCTGTTTTTTCTTGATCCTCAGGTGCCACCGCAATTTGGTTGTACCCTGAGTACCCATCCAGAAAACAGTAGAAATCATGACCCGCCAATCTTTCCAACATCTGATCGATAAAAGGTAAAGGAAAATGGTCCTTCCTTGTAGCAGTGTTTAGTCTTCTATAGTCTATGCAAACTCTCCATCCTGTAACAGTACCGGTGGGGATCAACTCATTTTTCTCATTTTTTATCACAGTTGTCCCTCCCTTCTTTGGTACCACATGGACTGGGCTCACCCACGAACTGTCAGATATTGGGTAAATTAACCCCGCATCTAAAAGTTTCACAACCTCCTTGCGAACAACTTCTTTCATAGCCGGATTCAATCTTCTTTAAGGTTGGACGACCGGTTTCTGATCATCCTCCATCAAAATCTTGTGCATACACATTGTCGGTGTCATACGGTGAACTGACTTTAATGTGTTTTTAATCGCAATGTCGAGGTTAGCAAGAGTCGCCACCGACTTTTCTTTTATCCAATAAGGAAAGGTGGAAAAGAACAGGAAAGACCTTAATTTAGATTCTTAGGTTCGGGAGGTACATTATACAAAGGGAAGGTGTTAGCACCCTTTGTATCCATGGTTATCCATGGGCTCTTAATTGCTCAATCATTTATGTTTTTCTAGCTTGAAAAAGTGTTTGAGAAATGTGTAGGAAATGTTTTGAAAAGGAGAATTTAACTTTGTAATGATTCTTGTATGAATGTATACAAAGTGGTTATCTCGTTTAGTTTTGAAAGTCGTTTAGAAAAATATAACTCGGCAATGATCCTAGTACGGATGTATGCCAAGTGGTGATTTTCTAAAAAGGATGTTTTGAAATGTGTGAGGTGCGAAAAATATTTTAGGTTATGAATAAGCAATTAAGAGTTATACCTATCCGAGATCTTTACGGGCATTTCCTATCCTTATGAGGGTAAAACTGTCCTTACTATTGAGAAGTAAGTAGTTTTATCCTTTGGATGTAAAAGGGTCATCGTAGGGTCATCGATTGGTCATTGAAGGCAACAGTTGTGAGGATACCTTAGCATTCGAAGGGACTATCATCATTTAACCGTAGGCTACACCGAAGGGTCATCGAGGGGCAAAGGCAACATTCGAGGGACTATGATGATTTAACCGAAGGGTCTTTGCTAAGTGCATCCCCACATTCGCGGGACATGACCATAATACCGTAATCGTAGGGTAACAAAGAGAGGTCCAAGATCACTCATCTAAAGGCAAAGTTTTACAATTAATTAGATAGCCGTAATTGATTAAGTAATTAGGTCCATATTAAAATCGATGAAATCAATACATTAAAATCAGCTAGATAATTCAGGGTGAATCTCCACATTAAAATTAAAACATTAAAATCAGTTAAGTGATGTAAGGTGAATCTCCACAAGGGTATCCCACACGTAAAGTGGAATACCTAGCCGGCTGTTTCCTCGGGAGTATGTAAGCCTTTACACAATTCAACACACGGGTTAGAGCATCGAGATAAGGTACAATTTAAAAATTGCACTGCAAAATAAACACAACAGTCATAAACTCAGGCCAAATGATGCAGAATTATAATAAATCTTGGTTAGATAGACAAAAGGCAGAATAGAAAAGAAACAAAACAGCCACTGTCCCATTCGCTCCTGCTTCGCCTAGCGAAGGTTTAGCGAGTGCTCGCTACAGGCTCGCTTAGCGATGTGCTAGCGAGCGGCGACGGGTTTTGAGTTTGACAGCAGCATGATCTCCGGAACCCTGAACTTTATGGCCTTTAATCACAGGAATAGCATGGACAAACATTCAAGATATTCAGGCATACTTATTTTCACATGTGCAATCGAATTACATATCCAAAAATTTAATCCTGATGCCTTATGTATGTAGAGATTACCGATTAAAAGCATAAAACAGCGGCGATACGCAAACCTGTTTGCAACTGAGCTGCGATGTTAAAAGTACTGACTGCCCTTGGTATGGGATGGAGTTGGGCGGCGGTAGCTTCGGCGTGGGTGAGCGGCCTTCAGGGTTTCTTTACTCGGAATACTCTAAGTTGAGCTCCAGGGTTTCTATGCCAGGGTTTCCGTCCGTCTTCGTCTATCCTTTTTTCGTGACTGAAGCTTGGCTATTTATAATGCTCTTGTTGTGACCTAATGGGCTCAGAATGAAGCCCGAAAATTCTGATGTTCGCAAGCTTCGCTAGGCGAAGGAGTTGCTTGCCTAGCGAGCAAGCTAGTTTGGGCTTTTTCTGGATTTGGTGCTTCGCTGGGGCGAGTGTCATGACGAAGGGTTCGCTAGGCGAAGGAATTGCTCGCCTAGCGAGCAAGCTAGTTTGGCCCTTTTCCTGGGTTTGGGTCTGTTGTGAGCTGGGCTTTTGTTCCTTTAAGATCAGTGCCTTGCAGAATAAGTCGGAGTGTCTTGAAAAATGCCTTGTAATATCAGCGGGCAAATTTTGGGGTATGACAGCTGCCCCTGTTTAATATTCTTGAACCGAGAGGGTTAGGATGGTATGTACACCATTCGTGGTCTGGAGGTGGAAGAATATTAAACACTAGAATGCCCCAAAGATTTGAACTTGTTAATCAGAAGTTATTCCTGATGGAGATGGGCTTAAAGATGCCATCCGGGAAGTTCGATGATGGAAACTTCAGAGTGCGTCGTACATTAGACAATATCTGAAGCCATGGATGTCATACCGGGTCATACGCTAGATCGTATAGTGAGTTATCCATTAGGCTGTTGACTTCGCTGGGGAGTCAGAGTGTGTTATACGCTGCTGGGGATAAGGGATCAGAATGGATCATACGCTAGACTGCATCTGAATAGCAGAATGAGTGGTTCATTAGGCGGATGACTTCGTTGGGGATGGAAGATCAGAATGAATCGTACGCTAGATCGTATCTGAGTTGCAGAATGAGCCGTACGTTAGGCTGTATCTGACGAAGGTGGAATCAGAATGGATCGTACGCTAGATCGCATCTGAGTTGAAGGTCCAAATGGGTCGTACGTTAGACCGTATTGGAGTTGCAGAATGAGCCGTACGTTAGGCTGTATCTGAAGGAGAAAGTAGTCGTACGCTAGACTACACCCCGGAATGTACCGTACGCTAGGCAGCATCTGAGGATTTGAAGGTCCCAATGGGTCGTACGTTAGACCGTATTGGAGTTGCAGAATGAGCCGTACGTTAGGCTGTATCTGAAGGAGAAAGTAGTCGTACGCTAGACTACACCCCGGAATGTACCGTACGCTAGGCAGCATCTGAGGATTTGAAGGTCCCAATGGGTCGTACGTTAGACCGTATTGGAGTTGCAGAATGAGTCGTACGTTAGGCTGTATCTGAAGAAGAAAGTAGTCGTACGCTAGACTACACCCCGGAATGTACCATACGCTAGGCAGTATCTGAGGATTTGAAAGTCCAAATGGGTCGTACGTTAGACCGTATTGGAGTTGCAGAATGAACCGTACGTTAGGTTGTATCTGAAGGAGAAAGTAGTCATACGCTAGACTACACCCCGGAATGTACCGTACGCTAGGCAGCATCTGAGGATTTGAAGGTCCAAATGGGTCGTACGTTAGACCGTATTGGAGTTGCAGAATGAACCGTACATTAGGTTGTATCTGAAAAGGGGTCAGAATGGATCGTACGCTAGATTGCATCTGAGTGGAATATCCAAATGGGCCGTACGTTAGACCGTATTGGAGTTGCTGAATGTCAGAATGGATCGTACGTTAGATCGTATCTGAGCTGAAGGAGTCATATGTTGGGCTGAATCAGAATGAACCGTACGCTAGGCTGTATCTGATAATATTTGTTGTATTTGCAGTGAATGTCTGAGATGGGCTTAAAGATGCCATCATTAGGAGGATAATTAACCTGAAAGATCGAGTTAGTTTCATGCAATGTCATGATGCCTGAGATGTTTTATGCTTGCGAACATGGTATGCATGTGCATGCTATGAAACGATGTAATGTATATGATGCGGAATGAAATAAATGTGAACATTGTATGCAGGTATGTGATGTGAAATGATGTAATGAATGCACTATGCGTCTGAAGCGTTCTTCCAGGGGACTCTACTGGGGAAATAAATCTCAGTCTTCTGGTCGGAGATATTTGTTTTGATGACCCTTTCTTAGCTGGGGGCATTTGATTTCTGTCTGATGGTAGGGATGTTTAACAGAGCCTGGTTGGGGGTAGAAGAGATGACCAATTTGTCTAGTGATGCCAATTTCTTCTGGGGAATAACTGGCTTAGCCGGGGAATAGAATTGGCAACGGATTCATTGGGAAGCGTGATTAGACCTTCTCCTCGATCCTGAAGTCGTGTGGTAATTGCTATTACTATTCTAGGCATGCATTTTTGGTAAACATTGATCATATTCAAATGCATAAATCAATTCAAATTAACTCAATGGACGTTTACGCAAACAAAACAGAAAAGTAAAAACGAAATCATCTTTTTGGAAATAAAATTGTATTGATTTTGAAAGAGGGCCTATAAACAGGCAATTCGTGTACAGGGAGACAGAAATCCTAGAAAGAGAAAATTGTCAGGCAAACAAAGAGAAAGCTATGCAGAAAAAGTCCTATCGATTCTAATTCCACTACTGTCATTATGTCTTCAAGTATCTCATCCCTTGCTGTCGGATAGAGGTGATTGGCTTGTTCAGTCCTTTTGACTTGGTTGAAGCTGACAGAGAACGGGACATACTCATACGCTTTAATCCCTAATTTTTGCCTGGGCCGCCTTTTCAGGTTTTCAGCCCACCAGGATACCCTTTTTTGCCCAAGCCGTCTTTTCAGATTTTCGACTTGCCGGGTGCACGTCTTTATATGTTTATCCCTAATTTTTGCCCGAACCCTTTTGGTTCGCTGGGATGCCCTTACTTTTGCCTAGGTACGTCGACCTAGCGGGTCTCTTTTATGCGTAGTATTATTTAACTATGTCCGCGTTCACAGGATGCGGGAAATCTTCGCCATCCATTGTAGCAAGCATCATGGCTCCACCAGAGAATACTTTCTTAACTACAAATGGCCCTTCGTATGTGGGAGTCCACTTGCCTCTGGGATCACCTTGTGGTAGAATGATACGCTTTATTACCAAGTCGCCAATTCGGTACACCTGTCTCTTGACCTTTTTGTTAAATGCCTGGGTCATGCACTTCTGATATATCTGCCCATGACAAACAGCCGCCAGTCTCTTCTCATCAATCAAATTTATTTGATCGAGTCGAGTCCGAATCCATTCATCTTCATCTAAGCCTGCCTCTTTCATGATTCTTAGAGAGGGAATCTGAATTTCCACTGGTAAAACGGCTTCCATTCCGTAGACTAAAGAGAACGGAGTTGCCCCTGTCGAAGTGCGCACTGAAGTGCGATAACCATGGAGAGCAAACGGTAACATCTCATGCCAGTCTCTGTACGTTACTGTCATCTTTTGTATGATCTTCTTGATATTCTTATTAGCAGCCTCCACGGCGCCGTTCATCTTTGGCCGGTACGGGGAAGAGTTATGGTGTTTTATTTTGAACTGCGTGCAGAGTTCAGCAATCATCTTGTTGTTCAAATTAGTGCCATTATCAGTAATGATCCTTTCAGGGATGCCATATCGACAAATAAGACTATTCTTGATGAACCGTGCCACCACATTCTTGGTGACAGAAGCAAACGAGGCTGCCTCTACCCACTTTGTAAAATAATCAATAGCAACAAGAATGAAACGATGTCCGTTAGAAGCGGTAGGTTTAATCTCCCCAATCATATCGATGCCCCGCATTGCAAAGGGCCAAGGGACTGTCAACACGTTTAGAGGAGCAGGAGGCACATGGACCTTATCCGCATAGATCTGGCACTTGTGACAGGTTCTGGAGTGATGGTGGCAATCAGCTTCCATGGTAGACCAATAATAGCCTGATCTCAGAATCTTCTTGGCCATTGCATGTCCACTAGAATGGGTCCCGAAAATACCGTCATGCATGTCGTCCATAATCTTTTCTGCTTCCTTTTTATCCACACAGCGAAGCAGCGTCGAATCATGATTACGTTTGTATAATACTCCATTACTCAGAAAGAATTTAGCGGAGAATTTCCTCAGAAATTTTCTGTCATTGATGGATGCCCCTTCAGGGTACTCCTGAGCTTCTAAATATCTTTTTACTTCGTGGAACCAAGGTTTCTCCTGTACTCCTTCAGTGTTAAGTTCATAACAGTATGCTTGTTCATCTAATCGTTCAATAGTGACCCTGGGAGCTTCATTGTCCCATCTGACTCTGAACATAGATGACATGGTAGCCAATGCGTCTGCCAATTGATTTTCTTCTCGTGGAATATGTTCAAATGTAATCTCTTCAAAGTATGGGATTAATGTCATCACCCGCTCTCGATAAGGGACGAGATTCGGATATTTAGTGTCCCATTCTCCTTTGATCTGACTGATTACCAAGGCTGAATCTCCGTATACACTCAAAAACTTGATTCGCAGGTCTATAGCAGCCTTGAGTCCCAAAATACATGCTTCATACTCAGCCATATTATTGGTACAATGAAAACATAGTCTAGCAGTGAAAGGTGTATAGTACCCCCCGGGAGAAATAATTACAACACCAACACCGTTGCCCAATGCATTAGAAGATCCATCAAACACCATAGTCCATCGGGATCCCAGTTCGGGTCCTTCATCCGGTCCAGGTTTTTCATAATCAGTAACAAGCATGACATCCTCATCTGGGAACTCAAAATTCATAGAGTGGTAGTCGTCCACCGCTTGATGAGCCAAATGATCAGCTAGCACGCTTCCTTTGATTGCTTTCTGGGTAGTATACTGGATATCATATTTTGTTAAAATCATCTGCCATCTTGCTATTCTCCCGGAGAGAGCGGGCTTCTCAAACATGTATTTGATAGGATCCATCTTAGAAATCAATAAAGTGGTATGATTCAACATATACTGCCTTAGTCGGCGAGCAGCCCAAGCCAAAGCACATCAAGTTTTCTCGAGCAGTGAGTATCTTGTTTCACAGTCGGTAAACTTTTTGCTAAGGTAGTATATGTCATGCTCTTTTCGACCAGACTCGTCATGTTGCCCCAATACACACCCCATTGAATTTTCTAGCACGGTCAAATACATGATTAGAGGTCTCCCTTCAACGGGTGGTACCAGAATTGGAGGTTCTTGGAGATATTTCTTGATTTTGTCAAAAGCTTCTTGGCATTCATCATTCCATATCATCTCTTGATTTTTCCTTAGTAATTTGAAGATGGGTTTGCAGGTAGCGGTCAAATGGGAGATAAATCAGGCAATGTAATTCAACTGTCCCAAGAAACCTCTGACTTCTTTATCTGTACGGGGAACTGGCATTTCTTGAATAGCTCTCACCTTAGCCGGGTCGACCTCAATTCCTTTACCACTGACAATAAAGCCCAAGAGTTTACCGGATCTTACTCCAAAGGTGCATTTGTTCGGGTTCAATCTCAACTTGTATTTCTTCAACCTCTCGAACAGTTTGTATAAATGATCGAGATGTTCTTCTTCAGTATGAGATCTGGCTATCATGTCATCCACATATACTTCTATCTCATGATGGATCATATCATGGAACAAGACCACCATAGCACGCTGGTACGTTGCTCCTGCATTCTTCAAACCGAATGGCATTACTTTATAACAGAAAGTGCCCCACTGCGTCACAAACGTAGTTTTCTCCATGTCCTCAGGTGCCATTTTAATCTGGTTATAACCCGAGAATCCATCCATGAAGGAGAATACTTTGTGTTGAGCGGTGTTATCTACCAGAACATCGATGTGCGGGAGTGGAAAGTCATCTTTGGGACTTGCTTTATTCAGATCTCTGTAATCTACGCACATTCGCACCTTACCATCCTTCTTCGGCACTGGTACCACATTAGCAACCCATTAAGGATAAGAAGTAACGGCTAGAAAACCGGCATTGAATTGTTTCATAACCTCGGCTTTGATTTTCTCAGACATTTCAGGACGCATGCGGCGAACCTTTTGCTTGACAGGATGACAGTCTTCCTTCATTGGCAGACGATGCACTACTATGTCAGTATCCAATCCTGGCATGTCTTCATAAGACCAAGCAAAGATCTCTACATAGTCATGTAACATCCGAATCAATCTTTCTTTGGCACTGTTTTCCAAGCCTGCTCCTATTTTGACTTCTTTTCTGTCTACTTCGGTACCCAGATTCACATTTTCGAGTGACTCTTCATGCGGTTGTATAGTCCTTTCTTCCTGCAGTAACAGTCTGGCAAGTTCACCAGGGACTTCACAGTCTTCCTCGCTTCCATCCTCGGCTTGGTAGATCGGATTTTCAAAGTCATAATGAACAGTAGTAGAACTATTATCCACAGGATCCAGAGTGGGTACGGATCTGCAATTTGTGACGTGAGTGTGTGTAAGAAAGCATAGCTTGTTTGAAAGCTGACAGGAAAGATAAAGAGCGCAATATTTGAATGCGAAAAGTCCATTGATTTATTGAATATGAATATGCTTATGAAAATGACAAAACCCTTAACAAATTAGCTATTGTGCCCCGGGCATAGACACAATGCTTTAAGAAGTTCAATTGTAAACATTAAAAAAAAATTGCAAACACTAAAATAGACAATAACAATTACTCCTGACTAAAGGAAATCGGGATAGTGTCTTCAGCCTTCCAATTATTGGGTCCGTCACCAATTGTTGGGTAAATCCAGCTATCCAGGTCGCAATCGCTGTCAGCATCTTCTACAGCATTAATTTGGTCTTTGACTGTCTTTTCAGAGTTAAATCCTAGGCCAAATTTATCAGACTTGTAGGGTACGTTGATCAGTTGACCCCAACCAGTACCACCACCATTTTCGACCACAGCTTGAGCATCTTTCAGAGAAATCATGGCAGGAGGAGCTCGAATAACCTCGGGTACAAGGGGAGTTGGCTTAAGGACAGGACTGGGCGGAGGAACCACTTCAAATGACTGAGACGGAGTCTCGAAGAATTCACCATCCATCTCAACGTATCTGAAGGTCTGCACACTGTTGACAATATACTCTTCTTCCCCACACACAGTGACGATCTTACCCTCTATTGGATACCTCATCTTTTGATGGAGAGACGAAGCTACAACACTTGCCCCGTGAATCCAAGGGCGTCCCAGCAAGCAGGAATAGGCAGGACGAATATTCATTACGTGGAACGTAGTGTTGAAGACTTGAGGTCCTATTTTGATAGGGAGAACCACTTCACCATGGACAACACTCTTCGCACCATCGTAAGCACGCACCACAGCGTCACTAGGTTTCAGCTCAATGCCTTTACAGCCAAGTTTATCGAGCACAGCTTTTGGTAGCACATTCAAAGAAGAGCCATTATCGATCAACACATGAGCCAAGGTGATCCCCATACACTCAATGGAGATGTGTAGGGCTTTATTGTGATTCTTTCCTGCTGGTGTCAGGTCAGCATTGGAAAAACCTAGGCCATTGTCAACAGTCAGGTTAGCAACATAGTTTTCGAACTGGTCGACGGATGTTTCCTGAGGTACATGAGCAGTCTTCAAGAATTTTATCAAGGCATGGGCATGAGATTCAGAAGATAACAACAAGGATAACATCGAGATCTTAGAAGGAGTATGCCTCAACTGTTCTACCACATCAAAATCACTCTTGCGGATGATTTTCAGCACTTCTTCCATTCCTTGTTTGGCAACATCTTCAGTAGTAGCTTCGATCGGTGTCTCTGACTGAGAAGGGCGGACTGGTTCCTTTCTTCGAGTTTCAGGGGCGGGAGGTGAGATTTCTGGAGAGAAGATCCTTTCGCTTCGAGTAACTTTACTAGTCCCAACAATGTCATTAGGATTAGCAGAATTACCAACTTGCTTTACGCCATGGATGTAAACATCACCTCCATAATTCCACGGAATGGCTTTGCTTGAGGAATACGGTACTGGGCCAGGTGCAGTAATGATTAGGGGAGCTACCTTGGGCTCAGCAGTAATCTTCACAGGTACTCTAGGAGCGGTAATCTTCACTGGAACTTTGGACCTAGCAATCACAGATATTTCTTCAATAGGGTCTTCCACCTTAGGAACCTTTTCGAAGAGAATTCTATGATCGTCCATCAGCCGTTGAATACCAATTCTCAACTTCAAGCAATCATTGGGTCGGGATATACAGAGATCGCAATTTTCAGCACATCTTGGAAATAAACCAGCTTGCAACAACTTCTTCTTGATGATCAGGAGAGAAGATGTTAAGTCCGCTACAGTAGTGATGAGAGAATCGTCATTGACAGCATTAACAGCCTTGTCATGATTAGGCATAGGTGCAGTGATGACATTAGGAGTCTCCGGAGGCTCAAATTCAATTTCCCCAGCGTCGATCATATCCTGAATTTTGTTCTTCAACAACCAACAATCGTTTGTATCATGCCCGGGGCTATCGGAGTGATATGCACACCTGGCATTGGGATTATAACGAGGCGAAGTAGTGTTGACATTTGCAGGAGGACCTCTGAGAGTGATTAAATTTGCCTTTAGCATACTTTGCAGTGCTTGTGCTAAAGTCATATTGATCTTGGTAAACTGCCTTCTTGGTCTGTCTTGTCTGTGCTGGAAGTTTTGAGCTGGCGGGGCTGCAATTGTAACTGCTCCAACGGCATGGTCACTATTTTTCTTATTACGACTCCTTTGACCGTACACAGCATTTGATTCATTCTTCCCCTGATAGGACTTTTTGCTGCTTGCAGAGGTAGCCGCCTGTATCTTTCCACTTCGAATGCCGCTCTCCACCCGTTCACCTGTCAATATAAGTTCAGTGAAACCTGATGAAGAACTTCCCAGTAGATGGCTGTAGAATGGGCCAGTCAGTGTACCCATGAACATGTCTACTAATTCTCGATCAATCATAGGGGGTTTGACTCTGCCAGCCAAATCTCTCCATTTCTGGGCATATTCTTTGAAGCTTTCTTTAGATCCCATAGTCATATTCTGCAACTGTAGCCGAGTAGGTGCCAATTCAGAATTATACTGGTAGTGTTTGTAGAAAGCTGTCGCTAAATCAGTCCAGGTGCGGATGTTAGAACTTTCGAGCTGATAATACCATTCCAACTGAGTGCCAGACAGACTTTCTTGCAAGAAATGGATCCATAGCTTTCTGTCAGTAGTATACGGCTGAATCTTTCTCACATAAGCTCTCAGATGCATCTGAGGACAAGACGCACCATCGTACTTAGTGAAAGTGGGGATCTTGAATTTGCGAGGAATGACCACATTAGAGACCAGTCCCAAGCTTTTGAAATCCAGATCGGGCGCCTTCTGACCCTCCATAGCTAGCATACGTTCTTCCAGCAACTTGTACTTGCCATCTCTTGGAGAGTATTGTTCCTTCTCATAATCTTCATCGTCGTCCTCAGAGTTGAAGAGATCAACATCCTCCTCTCCTGAATCATTTTCTGTCTCCTCTTCTTGCTCTTTCGGAAGTCTAATCTTGATTCCTGCAGCCTGTCCTTTACGCCTCCTTCCCGGGTTAATGTAACTCACAGGTTTCGGGTCTTTCTTCTTCTCGAGCAAGAGAGCCTTCAGTTCTTCCTGCCCCTTGGATAAGCTCAGCATCATTTCCTGGAATTGAGCATTTTGAGCCTGGAGATCCTTGACAGCTTGTTCGAGGTCCATTTTTCTGTTTGGAGGAAAACCGTGAGAACATTGATCCCTTTAGAGTACCTGTTATGCAATGTTATGTTATGCTATGCAATGTATGAAATGTTTTCAAGGACTTTTGGAATTTAACTTTGCATAAACTACCAAAAAAGGAAACTTTTTTTTATACAAAATAGAGCAAAGTTAAATCCCTAAGTCCTCGAAATGGTTAGTACAATGCCATGATGTTATGATGTCATGATGTTAAGTAAATAACAAGCACAAGCAAGTCACACAACAATCATTCCTAGGTTTTAAGGCTTGCATGAGTTCCATAGGTAAGTACCCTCCCCCTTGAAGTTTGGTTGGTTCAACCTGTCCTAGAATAGTAACCGGGTTCTAGAAGGATCTCAAATCATTGACCTTTCTTTAAGTCCACTTCAGTGCAACACCAAGTGGTTGACCAAAGCTTCCCTAAAGTCCAATCTCAAAGAGTGTAGTATCGAGTATCAGCCAACCCCGGTCGGAACCGAAGCCAGTTATCTCACTACTTTCTAATGGCTAGGATGAGTCAATTAGGGTTCTAAAGGTCTGGTTAATGCTTTGATGACACCACGCGAATGCCAAATTTTTCCTCAAGTAAACATGAGGAACATCAGGACATCCAAAGTGTCACATTAACCGTAGCCATCATTTTAACCATTCCAGTATACGCCGGATAGTCGCGATGATCTATTGCTACTTACCTAAGGTACACTAGATCCGGGTGTAGGATCTTTCACTCAAAAATTCCCTTAAAAGAAGGAACAATTTAAAACATAAATGATTTTTTAAGGTGACCTCTCTTTGTTATCCCTAGCAGAGTCGCCAGTTCTGTCATACGGTGAACTGACTTTAATGTGTTTTTAATCGCAATGTCGCGGTTAGCAAGAGTCGCCACCGACTTTTCTTTTATCCAATAAGGAAAGGTGGAAAAGAACAGGAAAGACCTTAATTTAGATTCTTAGGTTCGGGAGGTACATTATACAAAGGGAAGGTGTTAGCACCCTTTGTATCCATGGTTATCCATGGGCTCTTAATTGCTCAATCATTTATGTTTTTCTAGCTTGAAAAAGTGTTTGAGAAATGTGTAGGAAATGTTTTGAAAAGGAGAATTTAACTTTGTAATGATTCTTGTATGAATGTATACAAAGTGGTTATCTCGTTTAGTTTTGAAAGTCGTTTAGAAAAATATAACTCGGCAATGATCCTAGTACGGATGTATGCCAAGTGGTGATTTTCTAAAAAGGATGTTTTGAAATGTGTGAGGTGCGAAAAATATTTTAGGTTATGAATAAGCAATTAAGAGTTATACCTATCCGAGGTCTTTACGGGCATTTCCTATCCTTATGAGGGTAAAACTGTCCTTACTATTGAGAAGTAAGTAGTTTTATCCTTTGGATGTAAAAGGGTCATCGTAGGGTCATCGATTGGTCATTGAAGGCAACAGTTGTGAGGATACCTTAGCATTCGAAGGGACTATCATCATTTAACCATAGGCTACACCGAAGGGTCATCGAGGGGCAAAGGCAACATTCGAGGGACTATGATGATTTAACCGAAGGGTCTTTGCTAAGTGCATCCCCACATTCACGGGACATGACCATAATACCGTAATCGTAGGGTAACAAAGAGAGGTCCAAGATCACTCATCTAAAGGCAAAGTTTTACAATTAATTAGATAGCCGTAATTGATTAAGTAATTAGGTCCATATTAAAATCGATGAAATCAATACATTAAAATCAGCTAGATAATTCAGGGTGAATCTCCACATTAAAATTAAAACATTAAAATCAGTTAAGTGATGTAAGGTGAATCTCCACAAGGGTATCCCACACGTAAAGTGGAATACCTAGCCGGCTGTTTCCTCGGGAGTATGTAAGCCTTTACACAATTCAACACACGGGTTAGAGCATCGAGATAAGGTACAATTTAAAAATTGCACTACAAAATAAACACAACAGTCATAAACTCAGGCCAAATGATGCAGAATTATAATAAATCTTGGTTAGATAGACAAAAGGCAGAATAGAAAAGAAACAAAACAGCCACTGTCCCATTCGCTCCTGCTTCGCCTAGCGAAGGTTTAGCGAGTGCTCGCTACAGGCTCGCTTAGCGATGTGCTAGCGAGCGGCGACGGGTTTTGAGTTTGACAGCAGCATGATCTCCGGAACCCTGAACTTTATGGCCTTTAATCACAGGAATAGCATGGACAAACATTCAAGATATTCAGGCATACTTATTTTCACATGTGCAATCGAATTACATATCCAAAAATTTAATCATGATGCCTTATGTATGTAGAGATTACCGATTAAAAGCATAAAACAGCGGCGATACGCAAACCTGTTTGCAACTGAGCTGCGATGTTGAAAGTACTGACTGCCCTTGGTATGGGATGGAGTTGGGCGGCGGTAGCTTCGGCGCGGGTGAGCGGCCTTCAGGGTTTCTTTACTCGGAATACTCTAAGTTGAGCTCCAGGGTTTCTATGCCAGGGTTTCCGTCCGTCTTCGTCTGTCCTTTTTTCGTGACTGAAGCTTGGCTATTTATAATGCTCTTGTTGTGACCTAATGGGCTCAGAATGAAGCCCGAAAATTCTGATGTTCGCAAGCGTCGCTAGGCGAAGGAGTTGCTCGCCTAGCGAGCAAGCTAGTTTGGGCTTTTTCTGGATTTGGTGCTTCGCTGGGGCGAGTGTCATGACGAAGGGTTCGCTAGGCGAAGGAATTGCTCGCCTAGCGAGCAAGCTAGTTTGGCCCTTTTCCTGGGTTTGGGTCTGTTGTGAGCTGGGCTTTTGTTCCTTTAAGATCAGTGCCTTGCAGAATAAGTCGGAGTGTCTTGAAAAATGCCTTGTAATATCAGCGGGCAAATTTTGGGGTATGACAGTCGGGCTGGTTCCTTTCAAATCGTCCATCGCCCACCCAATAGCACCCTTGTATTTCTTGAGGACTTTGATTAGCTCTTCTTCTTGGGTCTCTCTCAAACCTGAATTGATGATTGTTGGACATTTTTCCTCATTGTCAAGAAAAACGTATTTGAGATGTTCTGGTAATTGTTTCAACTCGATCCCCTTTTTGATAACCTGTTTTGATTCTGAAGATGTTTCAAGTCGAAGCTCCTCCCACCGTTGCGGTCGGGAACGAACCCAAGGCGGTTGTTCTTTTAACATTGCTACCACTTCGGATTCTTTCTCATCAATTCCTTCAGTATCCTCAACAATAGATAAACTCAAAACTCTTTCCAAAGGAAGCCTGGGTGTTGTAATCTGCATAGATTTAGCAAAAACTGTATCTAACACTTCAATACTTTTACTTGCCCCTTCGTCTTCCTTGAATTTCATAGTATCCCTAACATCAATTTTGAGCTTTTCATCATAAACTTTGAGGGTCATGGTTCCTTCCTCAATATCTATCATGCATCTTCCGGTTTCCAGGAAAGGTCTTCCCAGTATGAGAGGAATCTCCTGATCTTCCGGCATCTCGAGTATCACAAAATCCACCGGGAATACAAATTTATCAATCTTTACCAGAACATCTGTTGCTATACCATAGGGTCTCTTCATAGAATGATCCGCAAATTGCAGTGTCATGCGAGTATCCTGCACCTCCCCTAACTCAAGTTTTTTGTAAATTGAGAGGGGCATTAGACTCACACTTGCTCCCAAATCGATCAGTGCCTTTTTGAAGGATCTATCTCCAATGCTACAAGGAATAGTTACTGCACCTCTATCTTTTTTCTTCATCGGAATTTTTAGGCCCTGCAAAATAGCACTACAGGTTTCAGTTAGCATGACTGGCTCGCTGTCGATCGACCTTTTCTTTGATATGATGTCTTTCATGAATTTGGCGTAGATTGGCATCTGTTCCAGAACTTCAGCAAAAGGTATGTTGATCTCGAGCTTCTTGAATAATTCTAAGAATTTCTCAAAAAAATTCTCATGGAGATCTTTCTTCTTTGTTCTTGTCGGAAAAGGAAGAATGATCTTAGGTTTTTGTTTCTCTTGCTGGCTTGTCGGTTTGACTACCACTTCTTCAGTTTGTTTTGGCTCTTCTCTAATCTCCAAGTCAACTTCCAACAATCCCTCTTCTTCAACTTGTGGTTCCTTAGCCTTTCCTTTTCTGGTGACCACAGCTTTAATGTGATTTTGCTCACGGGGATTAACGATTGTCCCACTAGGAAGTGTGTCAGGTGCATGGGAGTTTGAAGCTAACTGTTGGGCAATTTGACCCATCTGAATTTCAAGATTTTTTATAGAAGTTGTAGTGTTTTTCTGATTATTTCGAGTCTCCTCTTGGAATTGGATGTTGTGAGCTGCCATTTTTTCAATTGCGATCTCCCAATCTGCCTTCTTAGGTACCTGTTGTGGCTGCTGCTGATATTGACCCTGTGCCTGTTGTTGCACGTTCCCTCTTTGATCTTTCCATGCAAAGTTAGGATGATTTTTCCACCCCGGATTGTATGTGTTGGAGTAGGGATTGTTCTGCTTCAAAAATTTTATATCTTCGATCTGTTGCGGTGTTGCAAAACAATGAACAGTATTGTGTGGTCCATTGCAAATGTCACACACTTCACTCGGTGCCTGTTGCACTTGAGCCACTTTCTGAGCACCTATGTTTAGTGCTTTCAACCTTTTCTCTACCTCTGCAGCAACAGCTTCTTCAATTTTCACCTGTTTATTTGTTTTAAGCTTCAAGTTAATAACTGCAGATTTGCTTGATACCCTGTCATATAACTCTAAATGCTCGTTCGAGGCAATAACTTCAATTATCTTCTTCATATCGGTGGCTGTTGCAAAGTTGGCTGAGCCACCAGCTGCTGAATCCAGGATTTGTCTTGTTTGAATTCGAAGACCATTGACAAACATTTGCATTTGTTCAGTTTCATCCATGTTGTGAGTAGGACAAGCCACTAGGATCCTCTTGAATCGTTTATAGGCATCTCCTAGTGACTCACCCTCCTTCTGTTTGAAGTTTAGGATCTCATATCTTTTCCGCAATGACACAGATGCGGGAAAATACTCCTGCAAGAATGTTGTTTCCATGTGCTCCCATGTAGTGATACTACCAGCAAGTAAGGAATAAAACCACTCTTCAGCCTCATCTGCTAAAGTGAATGGGAACATACGAAGTCGGACTGCTTCTTCGCTATGTCCAGGCATTTTTAGTGTTGTACTCATGGTTAAGAATCTTTACAGATGCTTGATGGCATCTTCATTCACTCTTCCAGAGAAGGACCTTCTTTCGAGTTGATTAATGGTGCTGGGATGCAGCTGGAATTGTTCCACAGTAATTGGTTGGTTGACAATTGTCATACGACCACCCGGGGTGTTGGTTCCACCATAGTCACCGAGGAGTCTCTCTGGTGGTGGTGGATTAGCAGCCATGATTTCAGGAACTGTTTCCGTGTCTGAATCTGAATTCTCTGAGTGAACTGAACCAACTTCTTCCTCCGCTTTCTCTGCTAATTCCAGTTTCTTCCTCTTAGCTTGTCTGAGTCTAGCACGAAGAGTTCTTTCTGGATCTGCGTCAAAAGGAAAATCCGCTGAGGCATTACCTCGCATAAACAAGTTAGACAAAGATTAGAATTGAATAACAAAATTGTCACAGATAAAATTTTAGTTGGCGAGCAACAAAATTTCGATAGAATAGAAACTAAAATATGTAGTTTGACAATCCCCGACAACGGCGCCAAAAACTTGATCGGAAAAATAGCAAGTGTACTATTTTTACCGATGTAGTAATAAGGAGTTTTATTTCCAAGTATCGATCTCAAGGATTGCGTAGGAATTACTTATTTTAATTTGATTCTATCAGAACAAAAAGATAATGGTTTGGTTGTTTTGGAATTTATAATCGTAAACACAGATATAGTAAAAACAATTGAATTAGATAAAAGATGCTAGGGTGAGTGGTTGAAGTAACCGGTTATGAATTCAGTCCCGATTTCTTTAATACATATGAAACATTCAATCACCTAACCTCTGGTATGTTCTTACTTAAGTCCTTAAGAAAGAAACTATTAAACTACCAATTCTCACTCAAATGTCCATTCAATTAATCATTGGTTTTAATCATACAAAATATCAAGGTTTACGGTGATTTACGAAAGTTACTAGTCCTAGATGATGCATTCATAAACCCAATTGTGTGAAAACCCTACCAATCACAATCCTGTTATTGGAAGTCATAGATCAATTTGTATTTGTCCGATACAAAAGCATAATAACATCACACAATTGAATTGAAATACGTAACATAGTAATTAAGAAATCATAGTTTCAACTTCATAACATGTGATAACATCAGGACCACCCCCTAGCATCAGGGGGTTTAGCCTCTCATAGTACTTAAAGAATTCATAAGGTAAAGATTAGACATTACAAAGAATTATGAGAGTTTGATCTTCAATGGTTGCTACCCTTGAATCTCGCCGTCTTCAAATCCGTCGTATTCGTTATCTTCTCCAATGCAATGCTTTCGTTCGTCTGTAAAAAGGTGTGTTCTTCTTTCTCTTCTAAGCCTTCTTATAGCTTCAGATGACTCTCTTCCAAGCTAAAGGTCCAAACTACCCTTAATGAGCAGAATCGGTTCACACAGCAAAAATTAGGTTTTCCAAGTTGCGTTCAATCAACACGGTCGTGTTGTGGCACACGGGTGGCCGTGTTAATGCACTGTTTTAATCAACACGGTCGTGTGATGGCACACGGGTGGCCGTGTTGATCTCTGTTTTCTGCTCCCTCTCTGCTCTGCTTGATCAATAACACAGGCAGTGTTGTGGCACACGGGTGCCCGTGTTGACCTGCTATTTTCTCATATTTTTGTCCTTCAAAGTGTCCAGAACTTCACCATTCTTGCTTTTAAACCTGTAACAATAACACTACCAAACGAAGCATAAACGAGATCTTTTTGACATAAACTCGTAATCAAATGCAATGCAATACCAAACCAACAAAACATGCTAATTGACTCAAATGCAACTAAAAACAACCATAAATCTTACCAAGGTGATGAAAATATGTCGGATTAGCGGCGGGAATTCAATGGAAATGGTGACCGATCACAACCCCAAACTTGTCTCATTGCTTGTCCTCAAGTGATGTATTGAGTCCAAACAAAGGTCACCCCCGAATTCGCTTTCCACAATGCAACCTAGTCTTTCACCCTTTGTGTTCTTCCTTTCCAATCGAGTTTCAGGTCTCTCCGATTCAGGCAGTTTACCACATTTCCACATCAGAAACCTCTTCACCTGCAAGCTTTTCACACACTCATAATATCTCTCAGGGTTAGGTGTGTACACTCACAGCACAGTATGCAATACCAACTCTTAACTTTGAATACATTCTAATGTCACTAACACAACAGATTCCACACACTTTTTGAGGTCTTTTTAGGTTGTAACGGGGCTTGGGTACGGTGGGATAAACAAAAAAAATTGGATAACAAAGGGTTTTGAACTCGGTAATTTTTCTTTCTCTTTTTTTTGTGCATCACATATACTCTGGGGGTTAATTCACTTCTCTTGATTCTTTTTCTACTCAACTTTTCCGAGCATTTTATATCTGTTAGAATCTATGGTCTCGACAAGTGCATTTTTCTCTTTTGTTTTTCTTTTCTTTTTTTTTCTTCTTTTTTTTTTTTTAAAGAAAATACATACTATTTTTCTTTTTGTATGATCTCATCTTATGCACTTGCCTTCCCTTTCAAGATTTCCACCCCAAACTTAGTTTTATTGCACATCTTGCAATTCACACAATCATACCGAGTTATGACATAAAAGGAAATGGATGATTAAAAGTTAACAGGGGGTTCATGATGAATAATGCTTAATCGTTAACATGGGGTTTACAATGAATAAAATGGCTGAGGCTCAACGGGGTTTCCGAAGGAAACATACATATAGGGATGGCTAGAAAGGCCCTGGCTAAACAAACAACTTGCCTCAGTGTGTGTTGTCATGTTGTGACGTGTCAACAGAACATACGCAAAATCAGAGTGATAAAGTCATACCTGGCTGAACTCTCATATTGATATTTCGTGTTTGGCTTTTTGTGATCTCACCATGTTGGTTAGCTTGCAAGCTCTGAAGTCTCTTCGTGTTATGTGGTTCTTTCCTGACTTGGTCTTTCCATACCGCTTTCTTGGTCCGGTGTCCCCAAAATGTGTCCGACTTCTTTTCTCAAGGTTGCATCAACTTCCGGGGTGCCTTATCAGCCTTAGTTTGAGGGGTGTCATTCATCCACTATCATTGACCCCGGGCTCGTCCAACTGTTTCTCATCACCCTGTACACATAGTAGGTCCAAAAGAACAGAAAACAAACAAAACAAACAAGCATACTAATATAATGATAACATAACAAAAAGAAAACAAATTAAGAGAAAATAAAACATGAAAGGAGAAAAACCCCCCCACACTTGAACTAAACATTGACCTCAATGTTTAAATTCAAACACGAAGGGAACTTACAGTGTTCACTGTTGAGGAGGAGGCGGAGGACCGTGCGGGAAATGCAACATCAGACGTTGCATCATGGCCTGCATATCATCCATGATTGTCCCTTGTCGGAACAGTTCCATACTTTGTCTATCAAGTTCCGCATCTTTTTTATTGGTGTTTCTCGGTATTGTAATTCTAAAAAAATTCTTCGATTTTTTTTTAGAAGTTCCAACTTCTAATTCATAGATTTTTTAATTTTCCTTAATTCGTTATATAGATAAGATATAGCGAAATAATTCATAGATATATCGATATATCGATGAATTATTTCGCTAAATTCATGATACTTTATAGTAAGGTTAGGGTTGATCTTAACTCGTTTTAAAAAACTGAATGGGAGGACTAAAACAATGATACAAATAGGAGAAAGAGGAAGAGATCAGATAATCAAAGTTAAAACACAATTTAGTCCAGCTACCGAAGAACTTAGAAAACTTATAAATATAAAATAGGTTAGGACAACTCAACTTATTAAATATGCAAGAAATAAACAACTTGAGTTCCTATATTTCTTTCTCATTTGTTTCTATATCATTTATACTACGGGGTTGCATGGAGCTTAACCAACTCATTATTTTTATTTGAAATATACAAGACAATATAATCCATGACTATAGTATTAGTATATCTATTTGAATTCTATTCCTTAATTTCTTATATTATATTTAATATAATAATGAATTTGATTTGAAAAAAAAAATCAGAATTGATAAGTAAATTAAGAGAATTTTATATACAAAATTCAAAATGAGTGTTATTACTATTACTGATCAATAAAAATATCTATCAAAAAAGAGGGGGAGAGAAAAACTTTGATTTTATGATAAAAAAAAATTATACCTGTTATTTCACAAAAAAAATAAAATAAAAAAAAAAAAAAAAACCTTGGATCAGTTTAATTTCAAGTATTCAATTTCACTAATAAGATACGAAGACTTACTTCACATTTTAAATCACACCCAAAAGACTATTTATCTTAAAGAGAAATTGAACTGATCCAGGGAAAACGGCAACGACTACAATATTTTGCATTTGCATGCAACACTTCTTAACACCTTTATATAGTCCTATCACTCAAATCCTCCAAAGCAACAACAAAAATAAACAGGGGATGAAGAAAGGAAACTCAAGCACAATATGTAGATAGTGTTTGGGAAACAAATCCAACAGTGTCAAAGAACATCATAGTTTTTTTGACACAAGAACATCATAGTTAAAGAGCTAAAAAATAACATTCATTTATAAGTCAAGCTTAGCAGGTCGTCTCTTGATTCTTTCCGACTTCCTTCGGGGTTCTTGTATCTTCTTCTTAGGTGGAGGCACAGCAGAAGCTGAAGCATCACCAATGGACAGGGAGACTACATCCAACACCAACTTATCATACCCCTCCTTCGTCACGGAAGCCAAATTGTCGTCCACCGAACAATCCTGCTCCCCTGAAGCCGAAATGTCATCCACCACAGCATTAGTCGAACTGTCATCCACCACAACATCTGAAGCCGAAATGTCATCCACCATAGCATTAGTCGAAATGACATCCACCACAGTATCAACCTCTACTCCATGTTCACACCATGGACAAGCCGTTATCTAAAAAAAAATGATTTCGTTGCTAACCTTAAATATAAAGCTAAACAGACAAACTAACTATATAAGTACTATGACATCAATGGTGCTACAGTTGAATAATGATGACAACAGTATAAAGGAATTCGGCAAAGTAGAATACTGAGGAAATGGAATAACGATTACAATAAGAAATAGAAGGAAAATACTAAACATTGGCATGGGCACATGACTTTGAGTCCAAGGCAGCAGCCTCCAACCGATCCTTTTACTTTTGTAGCTTTGGATGGGAGGATGGATAAAAGCAAGGTCTGGCATTGGCACTAAGGATTGTATTCTACTAAATACAATTGCCTAACAATGATGTTAACATATATTATCAATAGCAGAAAAAAATTGATGAGAAATATCATATATAAAAAAAATAAAAATGGACATTGAACTTAAACGAATTACCTCAAAAATTGGAGCGAACCCGCTGAAGAAGTGTTGTACCTTACCCAGCGCATCCTTCAAATTCTTAAGTTTCGCGAATGAGGCATGGAGATTATCAAAGATAACTTTCGACCAATTAACATTTCCTAATGCGTCTAAGTTATCTACCATTGCCCAAGACGATGAACGCGGCACTTTCGGATTCGAGGGCATAGTAAAATGAGTTCAATAAAAATAAAAATAAAAAGTTTTTTGAAATTTGTTTTGCTTTGCTCGTCTGTTATGTCCATTTGTTCTAAAATAGTTTTAACATCTAATGTTTTTAATTTTTTTTATTCTGGCAAGTTCAACTCTTTTTTCAAGTCAAAGATAAATTGAGGAAATTTTCCTTCATGAGAGATTGCTAAACTACTAGTTCCGATATTTTCCATACCAATAACATACGCTACCTCTTTAACACAAAAAGAAAAGGAAACATAGTTGTTCAACACAAAAACTTCCGTTGTCGATTCATAAATGTCAAAGAAACTGGAAATCAATGTAGCAGAACTTTCTCTATCATTTTCTATTTTCTCTGAAAACAGAGTTGCTCATCAGAGCCTTTTTTTCAGGAGTTAAGTTACGGGTCAGACACACGAGTGTTTGTAAGCTTGCACATAGCTTAACAGGCTGACTCGTTTTTGTATCCTACAAAAAAAATTAACAAAATAAACTGCGGAACTTTCTCCAATGTGGCGCGTAACGCCGACTCTCAAAATTAAACATAAATTCCAACAACATACATAAATACTAAACACACAGGGGGTTTTTATCCTGCAAATAGTGGCCGCTCACTTTATGACTTATTTCCAAAGTAAAAAGCTATGATGTTAATAGCGGCCGTGTTGATCTCTGTTTTCTGCTCCCTCTCTGCTCTGCTTGATCAATAACACAGGCAGTGTTGTGGCACACGGGTGCCCGTGTTGACCTGCTATTTTCTCATATTTTTGTCCTTCAAAGTGTCCAGAACTTCACCATTCTTGCTTTTAAACCTGTAACAATAACACTACCAAACGAAGCATAAACGAGATCTTTTTGACATAAACTCGTAATCAAATGCAATGCAATACCAAACCAACAAAACATGCTAATTGACTCAAATGCAACTAAAAACAACCATAAATCTTACCAAGGTGATGAAAATATGTCGGATTAGCGGCGGGAATTCAATGGAAATGGTGACCGATCACAACCCCAAACTTGTCTCATTGCTTGTCCTCAAGTGATGTATTGAGTCCAAACAAAGGTCACCCCCGAATTCGCTTTCCACAATGCAACCTAGTCTTTCACCCTTTGTGTTCTTCCTTTCCAATCGAGTTTCAGGTCTCTCCGATTCAGGCAGTTTACCACATTTCCACATCAGAAACCTCTTCACCTGCAAGCTTTTCACACACTCATAATATCTCTCAGGGTTAGGTGTGTACACTCACAGCACAGTATGCAATACCAACTCTTAACTTTGAATACATTCTAATGTCACTAACACAACAGATTCCACACACTTTTTGAGGTCTTTTTAGGTTGTAACGGGGCTTGGGTACGGTGGGATAAACAAAAAAAATTGGATAACAAAGGGTTTTGAACTCGGTAATTTTTCTTTCTCTTTTTTTTGTGCATCACATATACTCTGGGGGTTAATTCACTTCTCTTGATTCTTTTTCTACTCAACTTTTCCGAGCATTTTATATCTGTTAGAATCTATGGTCTCGACAAGTGCATTTTTCTCTTTTGTTTTTCTTTTCTTTTTTTTTCTTCTTTTTTTTTTTTTAAAGAAAATACATACTATTTTTCTTTTTGTATGATCTCATCTTATGCACTTGCCTTCCCTTTCAAGATTTCCACCCCAAACTTAGTTTTATTGCACATCTTGCAATTCACACAATCATACCGAGTTATGACATAAAAGGAAATGGATGATTAAAAGTTAACAGGGGGTTCATGATGAATAATGCTTAATCGTTAACATGGGGTTTACAATGAATAAAATGGCTGAGGCTCAACGGGGTTTCCGAAGGAAACATACATATAGGGATGGCTAGAAAGGCCCTGGCTAAACAAACAACTTGCCTCAGTGTGTGTTGTCATGTTGTGACGTGTCAACAGAACATACGCAAAATCAGAGTGATAAAGTCATACCTGGCTGAACTCTCATATTGATATTTCGTGTTTGGCTTTTTGTGATCTCACCATGTTGGTTAGCTTGCAAGCTCTGAAGTCTCTTCGTGTTATGTGGTTCTTTCCTGACTTGGTCTTTCCATACCGCTTTCTTGGTCCGGTGTCCCCAAAATGTGTCCGACTTCTTTTCTCAAGGTTGCATCAACTTCCGGGGTGCCTTATCAGCCTTAGTTTGAGGGGTGTCATTCATCCACTATCATTGACCCCGGGCTCGTCCAACTGTTTCTCATCACCCTGTACACATAGTAGGTCCAAAAGAACAGAAAACAAACAAAACAAACAAGCATACTAATATAATGATAACATAACAAAAAGAAAACAAATTAAGAGAAAATAAAACATGAAAGGAGAAAAACCCCCCCACACTTGAACTAAACATTGACCTCAATGTTTAAATTCAAACACGAAGGGAACTTACAGTGTTCACTGTTGAGGAGGAGGCGGAGGACCGTGCGGGAAATGCAACATCAGACGTTGCATCATGGCCTGCATATCATCCATGATTGTCCCTTGTCGGAACAGTTCCATACTTTGTCTATCAAGTTCCGCATCTTTTTTATTGGTGTTTCTCGGTATTGTAATTCTAAAAAAATTCTTCGATTTTTTTTTAGAAGTTCCAACTTCTAATTCATAGATTTTTTAATTTTCCTTAATTCGTTATATAGATAAGATATAGCGAAATAATTCATAGATATATCGATATATCGATGAATTATTTCGCTAAATTCATGATACTTTATAGTAAGGTTAGGGTTGATCTTAACTCGTTTTAAAAAACTGAATGGGAGGACTAAAACAATGATACAAATAGGAGAAAGAGGAAGAGATCAGATAATCAAAGTTAAAACACAATTTAGTCCAGCTACCGAAGAACTTAGAAAACTTATAAATATAAAATAGGTTAGGACAACTCAACTTATTAAATATGCAAGAAATAAACAACTTGAGTTCCTATATTTCTTTCTCATTTGTTTCTATATCATTTATACTACGGGGTTGCATGGAGCTTAACCAACTCATTATTTTTATTTGAAATATACAAGACAATATAATCCATGACTATAGTATTAGTATATCTATTTGAATTCTATTCCTTAATTTCTTATATTATATTTAATATAATAATGAATTTGATTTGAAAAAAAAATCAGAATTGATAAGTAAATTAAGAGAATTTTATATACAAAATTCAAAATGAGTGTTATTACTATTACTGATCAATAAAAATATCTATCAAAAAAGAGGGGGAGAGAAAAACTTTGATTTTATGATAAAAAAAAATTATACCTGTTATTTCACAAAAAAAAAAAAAAAATAAATAAAAAAAAAAAAAAAAACCTTGGATCAGTTTAATTTCAAGTATTCAATTTCACTAATAAGATACGAAGACTTACTTCACATTTTAAATCACACCCAAAAGACTATTTATCTTAAAGAGAAATTGAACTGATCCAGGGAAAACGGCAACGACTACAATATTTTGCATTTGCATGCAACACTTCTTAACACCTTTATATAGTCCTATCACTCAAATCCTCCAAAGCAACAACAAAAATAAACAGGGGATGAAGAAAGGAAACTCAAGCACAATATGTAGATAGTGTTTGGGAAACAAATCCAACAGTGTCAAAGAACATCATAGTTTTTTTGACACAAGAACATCATAGTTAAAGAGCTAAAAAATAACATTCATTTATAAGTCAAGCTTAGCAGGTCGTCTCTTGATTCTTTCCGACTTCCTTCGGGGTTCTTGTATCTTCTTCTTAGGTGGAGGCACAGCAGAAGCTGAAGCATCACCAATGGACAGGGAGACTACATCCAACACCAACTTATCATACCCCTCCTTCGTCACGGAAGCCAAATTGTCGTCCACCGAACAATCCTGCTCCCCTGAAGCCGAAATGTCATCCACCACAGCATTAGTCGAACTGTCATCCACCACAACATCTGAAGCCGAAATGTCATCCACCATAGCATTAGTCGAAATGACATCCACCACAGTATCAACCTCTACTCCATGTTCACACCATGGACAAGCCGTTATCTAAAAAAAAATGATTTCGTTGCTAACCTTAAATATAAAGCTAAACAGACAAACTAACTATATAAGTACTATGACATCAATGGTGCTACAGTTGAATAATGATGACAACAGTATAAAGGAATTCGGCAAAGTAGAATACTGAGGAAATGGAATAACGATTACAATAAGAAATAGAAGGAAAATACTAAACATTGGCATGGGCACATGACTTTGAGTCCAAGGCAGCAGCCTCCAACCGATCCTTTTACTTTTGTAGCTTTGGATGGGAGGATGGATAAAAGCAAGGTCTGGCATTGGCACTAAGGATTGTATTCTACTAAATACAATTGCCTAACAATGATGTTAACATATATTATCAATAGCAGAAAAAAATTGATGAGAAATATCATATATAAAAAAAATAAAAATGGACATTGAACTTAAACGAATTACCTCAAAAATTGGAGCGAACCCGCTGAAGAAGTGTTGTACCTTACCCGGCGCATCCTTCAAATTCTTAAGTTTCGCGAATGAGGCATGGAGATTATCAAAGATAACTTTCGACCAATTAACATTTCCTAATGCGTCTAAGTTATCTACCATTGCCCAAGACGATGAACGCGGCACTTTCGGATTCGAGGGCATAGTAAAATGAGTTCAATAAAAATAAAAATAAAAAGTTTTTTGAAATTTGTTTTGCTTTGCTCGTCTGTTATGTCCATTTGTTCTAAAATAGTTTTAACATCTAATGTTTTTAATTTTTTTTATTCTGGCAAGTTCAACTCTTTTTTCAAGTCAAAGATAAATTGAGGAAATTTTCCTTCATGAGAGATTGCTAAACTACTAGTTCCGATATTTTCCATACCAATAACATACGCTACCTCTTTAACACAAAAAGAAAAGGAAACATAGTTGTTCAACACAAAAACTTCCGTTGTCGATTCATAAATGTCAAAGAAACTGGAAATCAATGTAGCAGAACTTTCTCTATCATTTTCTATTTTCTCTGAAAACAGAGTTGCTCATCAGAGCCTTTTTTTCAGGAGTTAAGTTACGGGTCAGACACACGAGTGTTTGTAAGCTTGCACATAGCTTAACAGGCTGACTCGTTTTTGTATCCTACAAAAAAAATTAACAAAATAAACTGCGGAACTTTCTCCAATGTGGCGCGTAACGCCGACTCTCAAAATTAAACATAAATTCCAACAACATACATAAATACTAAACACACAGGGGGTTTTTATCCTGCAAATAGTGGCCGCTCACTTTATGACTTATTTCCAAAGTAAAAAGCTATGATGTTAATAGCGGCGCTATAGCGTGGCGTCAGACCACCTCTCCGCTATGCTATAAGGCCGCTTTCCGCTATTTAGAGAAGCGGAAATAGCGGCCGCTATTTGCAGGATAATAGCGGCGGCGTAGCGGATCGGTAGCGCTATTTGGCTGCTTTTGCGTTTTGGATGAAAAAAATTGATAAAAGCCCTTATTTTGGAAATAAGTCATAAAGTGAGCGACCACTATTTGCAGGATAAAAACCCGTTGTGTGTTTAGTATTTATGTATGTTGTTGGAATTTATGTTTAATTTTGAGAGTCGGCGTTACGCGCCACATTGGAGAAAGTTCCGCAGTTTATTTTGTTAATTTTTTTTGTAGGATACAAAAACGAGTCAGCATGTTAAGCTATGTGCAAGCTTACAAACACTCGTGTGTCTGACCCGTAACTTAACTCCTGAAAAAAAGGCTCTGATGAGCAACTCTGTTTTTAGAGAAAATAGAAAATGATAGAGAAAGTTCTGCTACATTGATTTCCAGTTTCTGTGACATTTATGAATCGACAACGAAAGTTTTTGTGTTGAACAACTATGCTTCCTTTTCTTTTTGTGTTAAAGAGGTAGCGTATGTTATTGGTATGGAAAATATCGGAACTAGTAGTTTAGCAATCTCTCATGAAGGAAAATTTCCTCAATTTATCCTTGACTTGAAAAAAGAGTTGAACTTGCCAGAATAAAAAAAATTGAAAACATTAGATGTTAAAACTATTTTAGAACAAATGAACATAACAGACGAGCAAAGCAAAACAAATTTCAAAAAACTTTTTATTTTTATTTTTATTGAACTCATTTTACTATGCCCTCGAATCTGAAAGTGTCGCGTTCATCGTCTTGGGCAATGGTAGATAACTTAGACGCATTAGGAAGTGTTAATTGGTCGAAAGTTATCTTTGATAATCTCCATGCCTCATTCGCGAAACTTAAGAATTTGAAGGATGCGCCGGGTAAGGTACAACACTTCTTCAGCGGGTTCGCTCCAATTTTTGAGGTAATTCGTTTAAGTTCAATGTCCATTTTTATTTTTTTTATATCTGATATTTCTCATCAATTTTTTTCTGCTATTGATAATATATGTTAACATCATTGTTAGGCAATTGTATTTAGTAGAATACAATCCTTAGTGCCAATGCCAGACCTTGCTTTTATCCATCCTCCCATCCAAAGCTACAAAAGTAAAAGGATCGGTTGGAGGCTGTTGAAAACGATTGAAGCCTTAGAGGTACTATTATAAAATTATTTTTTATGTTATCATAGAAGGACAAGAAAATATGTTATCATTGTATCAACTGTTCGATCTCGTTTCAGTTTAAGTTTCTTAGGTCTATCATGTTGCTGTTTTTTTTTTCCGAACAAGCAACATGTTGTTGTTGTTATTGCTGCTGCCTTGGACTCAAAGTCATGTGCCCATGCCAATGTTTAGTAGTTTCCTTCTATTTCTTATTGTAATCGTTATTCCATTTCCTCAGTATTCTACTTTGCCGAATTCCTTTATACTGTTGTCATCATTATTCAGCTGTAGCACCATTGATGCCATAGTACTTATATAGTTAGTTTGTCTGTTTAGCTTTATATTTAAAGTTAGCAACGAAATCATTTTTTTTAGATAACGGCTTGTCCATGGTGTGAACATGGAGTAGAGGTTGATACTGTGGTGGATGGCATTTCGACTAATGCTATGGTGGATGACATTTCGGCTTCAGATGTTGTGGTGGATGACAGTTCGATTAATGCTGTGGTGGATGACATTTCGGCTTCAGGGGAGCAGGATTGTTCGGTGGACGACAATTTGGCTTCCGTGACGAAGGAGGGGTATGATAAGTTGGTGTTGGATGTAGTCTCCCTGTCCATTGGTGATGCTTCGGCTTCTGCTGTGCCTCCACCTAAGAAGAAGATACAAGAACCCCGAAGGAAGTCGGAAAGAATCAAGAGACGACCTGCTAAGCTTGACTTATAAATGAATGTTATTTTTTAGCTCTTTAACTATGATGTTCTTGTGTCAAAAAAACTATGATGTTCTTTGACACTGTTGGATTTGTTTCCCAAACACTATCTACATATTGTGCTTGAGTTTCCTTTCTTCATCCCCTGTTTATTTTTGTTGTTGCTTTGGAGGATTTGAGTGATAGGACTATATAAAGGTGTTAAGAAGTGTTGCATGCAAATGCAAAATATTGTAGTTGTTGCCGTTTTCCCTGGATCAGTTCAATTTCTCTTTAAGATAAATAGTCTTTTGGGTGTGATTTAAAATGTGAAGTAAGTCTTCGTATCTTATTAGTGAAATTGAATACTTGAAATTAAACTGATCCAAGGTTTTTTTTTTTTCTTTTTCTTTTTTTTTTGTGAAATAACAGGTATAATTTTTTTTTATCATAAAATCAAAGTTTTTCTCTCCCCCTCTTTTTTTATAGATATTTTTATTGATCAGTAATAGTAATAACACTCATTTTGAATTTTGTATATAAAATTCTCTTAATTTACTTAACAATTCTGAATTTTTTTTTCAAATCAAATTCATTATTATATTAAATATAATATAAGAAATTAAGGAATAGAATTCAAATAGATATACTAATACTATAGTCATGGATTATATTGTCTTGTATATTTCAAATAAAAATAATGAGTTGGTTAAGCTCCATGCAACCCCGTAGTATAAATGATATAGAAACAAATGAGAAAGAAATATAGGAACTCAAGTGGTTTATTTCTTGCATATTTAATAAGTTGAGTTGTCCTAACCTATTTTATATTTATAAGTTTTCTAAGTTCTTCGGTAGCTAGACTAAATTGTGTTTTAACTTTGATTATCTGATCTCTTCCTCTTATTGGTATCATTGTTTTAGTCCTCCCATTCGATTTTTTAAAACGAGTTAAGATCAACCCTAACCTTACTATAAAGTATCATGAATTTAGCGAAATAATTCATCGATATATCGATATATCTATGAATTATTTCGCTATATCTTATCTATATAGCGAATTAAGGAAAATTAAAAAATCTATGAATTGGAACTTCTAAAAAAAATCGAAGAATTTTTTTAGAATTACAATACCGAGAAACACCAATAAAAAAGATAATCAATTTAAGACCCGTGTATTTTTAGAAGCGCTTCTAATAAGTTCTAAAAGAATGGGTCCTAATTTCCGTCCGAGGCGATGTAGGTCAGTGTACCGCCTGGTGAATTCAGGCACTATTCGACGCACAAATTGATTGATCATTAGAATTCTAATCTCCTTCCTGTTCGTTCAGGTTTATTTATTTCTTTATTTTTCATATATGCGTATTACGTGCATGACTAATCATACACCAGGTAATGAGTATTGCGGGATACCTAATAAGAGTAAATAGCTCACACAACCAGACAAGAATCAAGACCATAAAAGCAAGAAGCTGATCATTATAAAACTCAAAAAGGAAAAATAGAATACCAATCATAATCTACAGAAATCAATAAACAATTTATCAGCAAAGCTAATACAACAAGAAATAGCATAAATCACATGCAATTCAAATGAATAATTTCGACAAATAAGTGCTTACAGGAACAAAGACCAGTGATTCAATGACATGTACAAAGATCCACTGAAATGTAGGAAGGTGATGTCGAGCATGGTGTTGAAGTTGCACTGTAAAGAGTAGAGACTAACAAATGTGAAAAGATAATCCCACGTGTGCAAAAAAGTACGGAAAAACCATGAATGGATGTGCCAAATGACTCTATTCTTATAGCTAGCACACTTTATGCAATTACTTGGTAAACAAAAGACCTCACAGATAAACCTTCCAATTATAGAGTGCAGCACTCCTGGACAGTCATGACTATCTAACAACAGCCTGTCAATTTATTTTAATTAAATCTGTAAGTGAGTCTTAGTACCTGAATCTATCTATTAGTTGGATACCAAATAAGTTAGTTACCAATAGTTTGTTTGTTGGGAATTGTTAGGATGAGTCAATTAGAGAGGAGCTATGCATGTAAATAATAAGAGGGATTGAAAGGGAATGTGTCTTGTTATTTAAGAGAGAATCGATGCCTTTGGCTGGGGGAGTAGACACTAGGTCAGTAATTGGGGAGTTTAGCCCTATTTCTTATAAAAAGATGCCAGGTTCCAAACAAATGGAACTACAACTCTCAATCCAAGTAGTCTTTCATCCTGCACATGAACTTGGAGGCATGATTAGAGTTCTCTAAGCGATGTTTTGGAATTCCGAAAAAATAAAAATGGGTGCACAAAGTTTGGGCAACATTTGGAAATCTTGAAGAAACAAGTGGAGAAAAATTGGCAGTGAACATAAGTGTTGGAATTTCCGCCTCATTGTGGTCCGCCCCTAGTCGCCTAAATTGTGGCATTTGGCCTGCTTCCGTTGTAGTCTCCAACACCTTCATTGTGTTGGGTTTGAAGGGGTGGATTTAGTTTAACATTGCTTAGAGATATGGTTTGTATTGTGTTTATAAGTGGGAGCAATCCTCACCTTACAAACCGATTTTGTAGGGTTGAGTTAGGCCCAACTCAAATTCTAAGATGGTATCAGAGCCTATCTTAGATCACTTGTTGAGTTTCCCGCATTGTCCACGCTTCGGTCTCATTGAGGTCCCAGCGTGAGGGGGTGTGTTGGAATTCCCTCCTTCATTGCGGTCCGCCCTAGTCGCGTATTTTGTGGCATTTAGTTTGTCTTTATTGCAGCCTCCAATACCTTTATTATGTTGGGTTTAAAGGGATAGATTTAGTCCCACATAGAGATATGGCTTGTGTTGTGTTTATAAGTGAGGGAAATCATCTTATAAGTCCATTTTGTAGGGTTGAGTTAGACCCAACCCAAATTCTAAGAATATGCATTACAGGAATCGAGGAAGATGATGCGCACAGACAGATCAACTGAGTTGGTTGTTACATCACGCGGGAAAGGGTATCAAGCCAAAAGAGGTCGAAAGTAGTGAAGGTTGCTATGGTGGACCAAGAGCTATATCAGGTATAGTCAGTGGTGGAATTTTGTTTACAGAATTCCTTTTGGGTTAATTTTCAGACAACGCTGTTTTAGAGGTTTCCTTTTTTCGTGACCCGAGAAGTGTACTCAATAGTCTCTGAGAAGCCACCAAAGAACGAGCATGTAAAATTAAAAGGAAAAATGGGGAAGATGAATTTGAAGTCTAGTATTAATAAAAAGAGCCTTTAATTTGGGATTTATTTCCAATAACACGTGTTTAGAATGAAGAAAAAAACCAGCTCTATAGAAAAGATACTTCAAGTCAATGCCAAAACTTTAAATGTCAGGTAACAGACTAATATGTTTGGTAAGGGAATCGAAAGCAACGAGTAGTTTCTCTCTCTAAATAGATATATCATATATGGTTGATTTTGATGTCAATAGAAAGAGGAAGACAATGTGTCTGGATCCATGACAATGAATGGTATCTAGGGAGCACAGGGAAGAAAATGGGTTGATAGAGGGACTCTCACCAACAAGAAGTAACAGCACAAATTGTAATCAGGCCATATAAAAATCAGCTAAATTATTGCAGTAGTTCAAGGAACTTGAGAGCCTCCAGGCGTTTTACACAACCCTTCACCACGAGGACAGTGAAAATAAATTGGATTTGGGGTAACTAGGGATGTAAACGCATCAGAAAAAATCAATTAAATCGACAATCCAAATCAAATCTAAAAAAAGCGATTGTTTTTTGTTCAATTCAAAAACCTAACCAAATCAATAAAAACCGATGTGGTTTAGTTCGATTCTCGATTTTAGTTTTTAGGAACCGCCAAACCGATGAACCGAATCGATGACTATATATCGGCCCAACACTTCTCCATCTTTGTTTATTTGTTTATGCTCCTTTCTTTGAATAAAATAGATAAGCTAAAACCAAAGTCCAAACATTAAAAATAGAAATCATAAGCCACCACTGTTCTGGTTGTCCGCCACCGCTGCTTCTATCACCAACGTGACGTTCTTATAGGTTATGGTTGTCAATTCATGTTCAAGTTCTCTTCGTTAGTTTTCATCTTCTTTTTTTATCTTTTATGTTTTTTCTTCAACGAATTTCCTTATAATCTAGTTACAAAATAGTTTTGATGTTTGAGATGTGAAACATGTTAATTTACGTGTATTGATACCTTTTATTTTTATTGTTGTGTTTTGTTTGTTAAGTTTTCAAATCTCAACGTTCTCATGCCAAGTTCCAACTTGTGTATTCGATAGTGAATTTATTTTATGATGCAATGAAAATTATGTCAATACTTCGTATAGATTAAGAGAAACTTGTAAGATGTTTGAAAAATAGAGCATGAAATATATTATAAGAAATGTTTTATTTGAAAAAAATAATAGAATAAAATACACTGACACATGATACCAATAATATACAGATAAATATAATGTTTAGAAAAAAAAGTGTTCTAAACCGATAAAACATACCAAACCAAATCGAACCAATTTAGTTAGTGTGGTTTGGTTCCACTTTGAAAAAATATTAAAAATCAAACCAAATTGTTGGAGATATCATCGGCTCAAACAATTTTTTGACCAAAAACCGGTCCAAACCAAACTGATTACACCCCAATTGAAACATCTCTCGAATCAATTTCAGACAAGACTTTGGTAAACTCCGCTATTTTGAGTATTGAGGTAGCTCAATCTAAAGATGGTTTGGTAATTTCTCAGCATAAATATGTTATGGATATTTTGGAAGAAACGGGGTTGTTAAACGCTAAACCAGTTGATGCTCTTATGGATCCAAGTGTTAAACTCCGACCCAATCAGGGGAAGCCTCAATTTGACTTAGGGAGGTATAGGAGATTGGTTGGAAAGTTGAATTATCTCACAGTCACTCATCCGAACATTTCTTTTGCAATTAATGTGGTGTGTCAAATCTTAAATTCCCCTTGCTAAGAGAACCAAACATATTGAGATAGACTGCCACTTTGTCAGAGAGAATATCGAATCACAAGCTTTGTCAACTCTAATGATCAATTGGCAGATGTGTTTACAAAATCCCTACGAAATTCTAAAACTAATTATATGTGACAAATTTGGTCTATTTGATTTATATGTTCAAGCTTAAGGGGGAGTGTTCATATTTGTATATATTTATATATAAAATATTTCATAGAATATTTCTTGTCTCATTCTAGAATAGAATAGGATATACCATAGAATAGAATATTCCCTATGTAATTAATAGGGTGAGTTGTATATTACACTATATAATACAACTTCCGTAGTACTATTGAGACACATGATTTATTCAAATGTTTTTCATTCTCTCATATTTCAACTGTTAGGAATAGTTAATTAATGGAGCGGTTGGTTATGATGTATATAAAATTGTAAAGAAACAAGTGTTTGAGAGAGAAAGTATCTTCTCATTTGAGATAGAATTGAAGCCTTTGGCTGAGGAGGTGCAGATATTTGAAATACATTTTGCAATTGGGGATTAATACATGGAGGAATGGGCTGAATAACACGATAGATGCAATGCAAGCAGAAGAACTCCCTAAACCAGTTTAAATATATTGAAACATTTGTATACAGGGCAAAGTAATGCCTACCAGTAAACTTCAGCATGCGAGTCTGTGTTTCTCTCAATGTAAATGACACGGACATTGTGGTAGTAAAAAAAACAAACAGGGACATCATAAGCACGCCACACTTCGTTACAAGGTAGTCTGCACATACAAAATAACACAAGTTACAAGGCAACAATAAAAGTTTTGCTTCACATTTTTTACAAAAGTCCCTATAACAGACTTGATTATATGACTTCTCTATTTATTATAATTGACATAGTTTCCTATTTTTCCTTTTTATTTGTATATAAATTAGTACAAAAGGGAATTACTCTCTATTTATTATATCATTGATATAGTTTCTTTAGTTTCCAGTTTTTATAAAATATGTGCAAATCATTCACTTTAAATTATTCAAGTAAAGCCAAGAGAAGAAATTGATTACTAACAGAACAATATATTCAGATGAGGAATGCTACACAAAGCGGATAGAAAGATAAATTAACAAACCTCCAAACTTATCTGGGACTTCAGGAATTTCTAGTGCAAAACTAAGGTTAAAGAATTCCTTTGATTGATAATTATAAAGATAACCTGCCATAACCTCGCAAAAGAATTTGAGCCATGATTAAATCCTAGATATTCAAATATGTGGACGACAAATGTTTAACTAGCTTTTGATAGAACGATTATATATGGTAGTTTATCCAGTCTTCTATAGAGCAAGAAATCACCTTGACCAGGAGAACTCAATAAACTATTGATTAAAATTGTATCATATCCTACAAATCTGTTTATGAGTAGTTGTTGCCACCTGGAAATGAAAACAGATTCCATTGAAAAATAGTTAAATATTACTGTATAATATCAATAAAATGGAGAGAACAACTTCCCTATCAGCAAAACAATTTACACCCTTTAGTAACAAAACTACATAAAAGTAGCTCTCCTATGAAGAATAACCTGTCAGTTTAGGAACCAAAACCAGATAATCTTACGATAGTCTTTACCTGTTTCCAAAGCAGGAGTGCCAGGCTGATATGCTTACATTCACAGTACGTATATTATGTTGAGCCTTGGCACTTTCAGGTAACAAGAAATACCCCTGCATAATAATATTCCATGATCAACAATAGAGAAGAGCAGTCTTCACAGAATTGACATAAAGGAAGCTTTAACAAACAGACATAATATATGCAGATATTAAGTATATACTATATTTTGCAGATGGTCAACCGTAATCAACTTATAGATTGAATACATAAACAAGATTGATATACCTTTTCCATGGTGTACAAATATGTGGGTTCAGACAACTTGGTTTTCTTTTTAAGCCATTGCACTGAAATTGAACACAATTTATTGGACAATAATAAAACAAAAGAAGAATGTGAGAAAGAGAGAAAAGAGGAAGAGAGACAAAAATCACAGATTAATTCATATGGGAAAATTACAATGCAAGTCTCGAAAATTTATTATCTAAAGCATTCTAGGTTTACGTATCTAACAAAGGATACGGAGCATAAGAGACGGCTGTATGCTGTGCAAATAAACCAAGGGCCTGGGTTGCAGCTGCCTTTTCATCCAACACTCCAGTTCTAATACTTATATTACGAACCCTTAGCTCGTCATGGGCTTCATCGTCAGATGAAACTCCTTCAAATCCATTGGCAATTTCATCATCACCATCATCAATGTCAATCGCAGAGCCATCATCAAGATTGCAGGAAGAAAATGCAAGAGGCACAACATGAGGAAGATACTGTTTACCAATACAAAGTTTCACAAGAGTAAGCATGATATAGTAATTACATTAAGTCAATATAAATGCAAGAGGCACAACATGAGGAAGATCCTGTTTACCAATACAAAATTACACTAGTAAGAGTAAGCATGATATAGGAATTACATTAAGTCAATATAAACAGACCTGGGCGAAACTGTCACCCAAAATCTCAGCAATATTGCTGAAGAAACCATGTGTGTACTCCCAAAGCTCACTATACTCCAAACCAAACCCCTAAAAATAACAGAAGAAAATCAAATTATTCCAGTAAGAAGGTCAAATGCAAAATCAGCAACAGTGTTAAGTGTAAAGGTGATTACAGCAATTGCAGCTTCTATATAAGGAGGTAATATTGGTTCCATTCTCGTTTTCCCTACCGATATTGCAACCATTCCAACTAGTTCCGTTGCTCTTGCACGTGAACGGAGATCCTCATCATTAGTTAGCACCATGAAGTTTTTCATCAACTCTAAAACCCTTTCAGCATAAGGAAAGAAAGCTTGCTCTGCAGCAGAAGCAATAGAACCAATAGCAGACTGCAAGGGTGTCCAGGAGGAAAGTATAGATTTAAATATCAAAATAAGTACTCAAAAGATGTTTCATCGTAATTATAGCAATCTTTACAGCAAACAGAACCTCCCCATACCATGCATGTTCCTTTTAAAATGCGAGAACTGTTTTGGAGAGATGCTAACAGTCTTCCCATTAACGGATCTAGAAAAGGAAGGATATCACCACCCATGTTCTCACAAAAAGCAGCCAAAGCGTAGTATGACTTTTCCTGCACAAATTAAATGCAATGCTCTTAAGTGCAAACATTTTTTAGGTAGTAGCAGATAATCTATTATTATATTATATTGATAAACCATTCCCATCTCCAATGTATACCTTCACTTCATCAGATACGTCCTCCAGAGCATTTAAAATGCAGGGAAGGACACCCTCATAATGGGACACTATTTCAGGCTGTAAGTACTCAGCAAATTGGCCCAAAGCAAAGGAAGCTGCTCCTCTGACCATTTGTTCGGGATCCCTGAGAGCTGCCAGGACAATATGGAGAACAGGCTCCAGATTTTTTTTCATGAGTTCCAAACAACCTTCAGAAATGACACCTAATGCAGTAACAGCTGCTTCTCGAAACTTTGGGTTTGCATTTTGATAGCTTACAGAAGCAAATTCAAGAACAGGTGGAAAAACATGCTTTGGGATGTTCAAAGCCATTGTATCAATAACTTCTGCAGCAGCTCGATCAGGTGCAAGATCATCATCTTCGTCTTCATTGGTTGATTCAGCAAGCAGAGGGCATAAAACATGTAAGATAGGGAGGATCAGCTTATGCTTTTTCAAAATGTTGGACTTGTACTTTGCCAACCAAGAAATAATCTGGATTGCCTGTTAGATAAAGTCAGCAACATCAAGCTAGTGAGCAAAACAATTATGAAAGCAAGAGTATAAAAAGTCATAGCGATATACTTTATGGTCCAAACCAACCTGATGCCGTGTGTTAGGTTCCAAACTTTGAGTTGAGCAAACCTCAAGCGAGAACTGTACTATGGATTTTACTGAATCTCCAAGAAGAGGTGCAGGAGATTCAATCAACTCATCGAAAATTTCAAAAGCAATTATGGCAACATCTTCTTCTCCAGAGGCAAGGCACTGTCTTGATACATGTAAGATGCTTGGAATAAACTCACGAAACTTAATCTGTATATTTATGATAAAATGTAAGTTAGGAAAACTTGAATTAAAGACAACAAGTAGCTGAAAAGTGTACTTAATATAAGAAGCAATACACTGAACTGAAAAGTTTATTACAGGCCTCTAACTGATTTCATTGTAGCTTTACATGAATGCAATGGACAATAAAGCATCACTATTGAGTTACTAATATCGCCTATGATGTCTAACATCGTGGAAAAAAAAATTATTGCTGGGTGAGAAGTTATTTCAGATAACACATGTTGTGTTTAATTTTAAAAATTACTACAGCTCATGCTGGTGCAAAAAATTGAACAGTGAGCACAACATTTTGTCACTGAGACCTTGTAAGTTAAGTTAAATTCCTAAAAATGCTGATTGTCTAAGAAGCCATTCATAATAAAGAAAACTCCTAATATACTTCCTGTGTCAACATACTTCTTGGGGTCCTATAACAATTCCTTGACTAGCATAAGTTCAACAAAAAGAAGACTTTTATAAGGCCTATGAAAAATCAAAGAGCATTTGATACTTCAAATTTAATGCAAATTTACCAGGAAGAGTTGAAATTGTTAAGCATTGCTCGTTCTTCTTATTCTCCTTCCTTTTACCTTTTTTCTAATGGTTCTCATTAGTTGTTAGAGTATACAGATATGGTATTATATTCTAACAGTTCTACAAAGCAAGTTGATTGCAATAAATTAATAATTAATTCAATTCTACTAATGTGTCACTTTTAAGATGTATCTTTATGATAGATTCGGATAAAACAAGGACAATTGTTCTTTCTGTCAGCTTCCCCATTAGTAGATCAATTAGAGGTGGTTGGTTAGATATAAAAAAAGGGGAAATCGGATAAGAGAGACTCTTTCAGTACATTCGACAACTTTAAAGTGAAAGAAGAGATCCTTTGTGAAGTAAAACCCTTGCTGGACATTCATTTGCACTTTTATTGAGATTTCAATAACACAACTCTAACATTTTGGTTCCTCCTATCGTTTCCATCTCTTTTTTCTTTGATTTCCCAACAGTAGCATATTGAAATTTCTGAATTACTAACTTAAGATAGCTAAAATGAAAATCCTTCACTAAATACCGGCTGGCAATGAAATGCACATCGCTTACTAACAAGAAAAAAATACAAAAAATTTAACAAAAGCAATAAATATTTCAATCACATGAACACACTGTCATTCGTACCACTTCATCCCCATCATGAGTGAATTCCATAAAAGATCCCACCGCCCTGGAAAAATTTAGCACAGTTTTTCATAAGCAAAAACAGAGTACTGTAATAAATCATTTCTTTCGAGTTTGTACGTGAACACACAACTGAACCAATAAAAAAAGATTGTAACTTACTTGAGAGCAGCAACTCGAACCCGGTTGCTAGTCTCATCCTGCAAACACTTAAGTAAAAGAGCTTGCAGATCTGCGAAATGCGGCCGAAAAGCATTCCCAATTGTTTCAGTTAAAGAGCTAAATAGAATCAATGCCACCTAATAACATTCCAAAATCAACAAAACTAGGTCAGACATAGTCTCATTCTGAAATTCTATTACAGATTTCACATAGCAACATCAAATAATGAAATATCCAAGTAAAATCAAAGCTACATGCACACTAGAAGTAAAATCGAAGTGAATTAGAAGATTGTAGCAACTTACTTCACGTTGATCCTCTTGAGGACTCTGACTACTATGAAAGAGAAACGGAAATAACTCTGGCCACATACCGGAGGGAACGGCGTACTTTGCAACAATGCTAACAACATTCGCACTCGCTTTCCGAACAGGAGGACTGCAATTAACAAGATTAATCAATTAATTAATTAAGTGATTAATTGATTGATTAAGTGATTGTTGTAGTTGAAGAATGAACCTGTGTTCTAGGGTGATACTTTGGATGAGGGAATCTTTGACGAGCTGTTTATCTTGAGGAGAGAGTTTGGACCAATGACCGGTGATTTTCTTACGGAGGAGAACGGCGGCGAGTTGACGGACGTTAGGGGTTTTGGCGGTGCGTAAGTGAAGAATCAAAGCAGGAACGACTTGAGGATCTTTAGCGAGGCGTTTGATTTGGTCTTCGGCTTGACGGCGAGCGTCGTTGTCTGGCATGAGAAATTGAATCAGCAAAAACTCCAGAGACTGCGCCATCGGTAACTATGGCTCTCTGTGTGTGAGGGTTTTGCTTTGAATACACACAAAGAGGAGTTTGGTAGAGTAAGGTTTTATATTGCTGCCGCAAAACAGGGTTTGGGTTTTGGTTTTGGTAAATTTTGTATTACTGTCATAGTAATATACTGTTATTATTAAATTATTCACTCTCGCTCGTGCCGTCGGTGTGGTGTGGGTGAGTGAGTTTGCAAAGGGTACACTAGTAGTTTTTTATTGAGAAAATCCAGTTTTTCGAAAAAATTCCTAAAACACCCCAGTTTTTAGCAAAATTCTCAAACTATCCCACTTTTAGGAGGAGTCGCCAATTGAATTGACGACTCCTCTTAAAAATTGCAAGGAGGCGCCAATTGGATTGGCTAGGGCCGGTGCCCTAGCCAATCCAAGTGGCGCCTATGTGTAATTTTTAAGAGGAGACGTCAATTCAATTGGCGACTCTCTTAAAAAAGCCTCAAATGACAAAACCTCCAACATGAAAGTTGTATATCTTTTCAAGACAATAAATTTGGACATAAATTTTGCATCATTTGGATTTTTTATGAGAAAGTTATGGGCAGTTGAAGTTGGACTTCTGATTTTTTCAACTGTTATCTGGCCTATAATGTTTTGTATTATTGCATGTGTCTCTTTTAGAGTTATGAAATTTTGTCCAACATAACAATTGAAGTAGACATCTCAAATTTCCAACGCACTTGGTCCCACCTCAAAATAATTAAAAATGAGTGAGTTAGGTCCTTACGAAGTTGACCTAAAATTAGGGTTTCTGTCAGAATGACCTATAATGTTTTGAAATGAATGTTGAGCTTCCAAGTTTCAAATGGATTTTTGATGAACATGAAAGTTGTTCATATGGCGACTCTTCTTAAAACTTGAATGGAGGCGCCAATTGGATTGGCTAGGGCAGGTGCCCTAGCCAATCCAATAGGCGCTTATGTGTAGGTTTTTAGAGGAGTCGCCAATTCAATTGACGACTCCCTCATAAAATGCCTTTTTTGTCTTATAAATAGATGTGTTGTGTGAATAATTGTTCTACAGCTCATATAATCATTTGGCTATCATGTTTGGTGTTCGTCGCCGATACGGTAAGGTGATTTATGCGAGAGACAAACCTCAAATGCTGATGTTGTTTTGGAACATCACCACGTTCGATCAACTGAAGAGGGAGCTGGTTCGATGGTTAGACGGGAAAATACCAGAAGGGGAAAAAATCAGAAGTATTGAGAGACTTGACAGTATCTTTAGTTGGGTGCGAATGAAGACTGATAAGGATGCTACGGAAATGATGTTTGGTCGAGACGACATTAATTTGATTGTTGTAATCAGTTAGAATTATTTATGTTTTCAAATGTCTTGTACTGATGTTTGTTATGAAACTCGTTGTAACAAGAACTTAATGATATATAATGATTGATTGTTACAGAAAAACATTGTTACAAAAAGCTTAAGATCTAGATGATGCTCCTTGATTGGGACAGTTGTTTTTGTTGTGTCCTGGTTGACGACAGATACTACATAATCTTATCATTTTATCTGTGGAATCCATCTTTGTTCTGATACGTGTGTTGTTTGGCTTTCCTTTCTTCTTTCTACGCATCTCTTCATTGTGTCAAACAATATCTCCTTCGTATGGAGGCCAGTAATCCTCTATTGGTAGTACTGAGAAGCTCCGACTATATACATTCATGATGGTGTTGGCCTTGTACACATCAGATAAATGGTTGTAAGCGTCTTAACGAGTATAAGCGCATGTTGCAATGACATGGGAGCAAGGTATGCGGAAGGCCTGGAATTTTCCACAATCGCACCAACTTCTGTGTAGTCTAACAGCGTAGGCTAAATTTGGTCTCCCCTCGTTGTTGCCCATTGTTTCCTGGACACTGAAATTTTGTCTATGACGGTCAAAGACTGTTACAGCGTGTGTCGTAGCTTTGATGCTCTCCTCTTTCATGACCTTCATGCAACACTCACTGAATACTTGTCCGGACATTAACACTGCACTCCATCTTTCACCTCTGGTTGCGAACATAGAAGCCAACCTATAATAGGTTGATCTTACCAAGGCGGTTATCGGCAGATTTCGAATTCCTTTGAAAACCCCGTTCATGCATTCCACAATGTTTGTTGTCATGTGGCCCCATCGACAACCACCGTCAAATGCCCTTGTCCACTGCTCTACTGGTATGTTATTTATCCATCTCCCTGCGTCTTCATTAGACAGTCTAATTTCATCTCGATAATATTGAAATGACGGTTGAGTTAAATCATACCCAGCATTCACCACCTTCTTGCGAAGATTCTTATCTTTTATAGCACGCATGAAGTTTTGTGCAATGTGTCTGATATAGTAGACATGTGTAGAAGGAGGATCATGCCATCCGTTGTCATGGTTGTTGTAGGCACTCTCAATGGCAACATGTCTATCAGAAATCAAACATAGATTGGCTTGTGGAGCCACATGCGTTCTGAGATGTCGAAGAAAGAAACCTCATCCACCATCCGTTTCACCTTCAACAAGAGCAAAGTCAATGGGAAAGACATTGTTGTTACCGTCTTGTGCAACCGCCATGAGAAAAGTACCCTTGTATTTTCCGTATAACCAAGTGCCATCAATTTGCAAGATAGGTTTGCAGAAAGCGAAACCTTTGATGCACGGGTCAAATGCCCAAAAGAGACGGTGAAATATTCTATTACCTGTAGCACAGGTTCCGTCTGGCATCATTGTTGGCACTGTCTCCATAATTGCCACAGTTCATGGGACATATGTTTTTAGTGCCCATAAAAACTGTGGCAATTCCTTGAATAAATCCTCCCAGTTGCCGAAAACCTGTTCAACAGCCTTTGTCCTTGCAATTCATGCTTTCTTGTAAGATGGAGTATAATTATATGTTGTTCGGATATGGGATATAATTATACTCACCTACACTGATGGGTCTTTATTTACCAATGGCAGAATGTCTTGACATATCAAAGTTGTGCTCAGTTTACGGTGATCTTGTTCAATGTTAGTTGCAACACAACTGTGCGGTGGGTCTATTGAAGCGATCTCCCAGGAGTCATTTTTCTTCTTGTAAGACGCAGCCAAATGAAACTTACAAAGCATGTTACGACATTCGATAACATACCTTCTAGAATCAGTGCGTTTCACTGTAAAGTCAGCAAAGTTGTTCATGTGGAATTTTTTGATTGCCAAAACACATTCTTCTTTGGTACGAAACATGTCTCCCACCTTTAATTCGCCTACTGGTCTCGGATACGGATTATAGAAGACACTGTCGGATGTTTCATCGTCGTGAAGATCCATATTTGTCATATGTTGAGGCGGATTGTAGACATGACTAGGAGGTATTGGTGGTGGTTGATCATCATCTTCATCGTCGTTATTCAGCATGTGATCAACCTGTATCTCGGTCTCCTCTTCTTCTTCATCAACATCGTCGACTTCTACTTCTGCTTTGGGTTGAGTTCATCTGACCATTGTGCATCATCTCCATCATCTTCACCAGCTTCATCCTGATCGGTTAGTTGAGACTGTTGGGATGGTATACATGGTTGTAGAGTAATGTATAACTCGATACAATTGTTGCCTGAATGTTCATGACTAACAAACATGTATTCAACATCTTCATCGTCTCGTACCTTAAGGGGGAACAACTTGCATTGACCATTCTCAAAAAATATTGGATTTTGATATGTTATCTTTGACACAATTCCTGATCCTATAAAGGATTGTATTCTTTTTTTCAAATGCAAAAAGGTTGCATTTCTCTTGGTCGTGATTGTAATGGTATCAGTGTTTCGAAAACAAAAGCCATGAAGTTCAGACTCAAAAGTTTCACCATTGCAGTGAACGTTGACACTGTATAATGATGAAGATGACATTGTGGAGATGAAAACTAAGAAAATACTGCAGATGAATGTGAGTGAAGTGTCTTGGATGTTGATAGTAAGACACTTAAATAGATGGTATTAGTGTGTCACATGCTAGCTAGTTCTGAGATGATGTGTCGGACATTCAAGCTACTCTGAGATGACGTGTGAAGCATCCAAGCTAGTTCTGAGATGATGTGTCAGTCATGTCAGACAGTATGAGTTGATGTGTCAACCATGCAAGCTATCAAGAAGTTAGTCATCAGCATGCAGGAGACAAGACAGCCACGTGTCGGACATGTAAGACAATCCAGATGATGTGTGTCAGTCATGCAAGATAGTGCGAGTTGATGTGTCAAGTTTGCAAGCTATCAAGAAGTGACTCTTCAGCATGCAGGAGACAAGACAGCCACGTGTCGGACATGTAAGACAGTTCTGAGATGATGTGTCAGTCATGCAAGACAGTTCTGAGATGATGTGGGACCGGAGGTCGGTTAGGTGATCCCGGTCATCACCATTAGGACTCTTTGTGTAAACTCCAAATTTATTAATATCAAGTCGTATTATATCAAATTTATCTTTGTGTAAACTCCAAACATTAGGTTTCTTTGTCTAAACTCCATTTTGGCAAAATTCACATACACATGTTTTGACTGAAACCCTAATTTTGGGTCAACTACCCAACAACCTAACTCACTCATTTTTTATGATGTTGAGGTGGGACAAAGTGCATTGGAAAGTTTGAGATGTCTACTAAATTTTTTATGTTGGACACAATTTCATAATTCTTACACATATTACACACAACAAACATTATAGGCCACATAACAATGAAATGTCAAAGAGTCCAGTTCAGGTGCCCATACCTTTCTAAAAAAATGCAAATGATGCAAACTTTTAGTCCAAATTCATTGTATTGAAAAGATCTACAACTTTTATGTTGAAGGTTTTGTCATTTGAGGCTTTTATCATTCAAACAGAAGGGCTTGAAGTTGGTCCCTTTTGGCAAAATTCACATACACATGTTTGACAGAAACCCTAATTTTAGGTCAACTTCGCAAGGACCTAACACACTCATTTTTAATTATTTTGAGGTGGGACCAAGTGCATTGGAAAATTTGAGATGTCTACTTCAATTGTTATGTTGGACAAGATTTCAAAATTCTAAAAGAAACACATGCAATAATACAAAACATTGTAGGTCAGATAACAGTTAAAAAAAACAGAGGTCCAACTTCAACTGCCCATACATTTCTCATAAAAAATCCAAATGATTCAAAATTTATGTCCAAATTCATTGTCTTGAAAATATATACAACTTTCATGTTGGAGGTTTTGTCATTTGAGGCTTTTTAAGGGAGTTGCCAATTGAATTGGCGCCTCCTTACAATTTTTAAGAGGAGTCGCCAATTCAATTGGATCCTCCTCCTAAAAGTGGGGTAGTTTGGGAATTTTGCTGAAAACTGGGGTATTTTGGAAAAAAATTCGAAAAACTGGGTTATCTCGGTAAAAAACCGCACTACTAAACTAGTACAAAATCAACATAATGGTGGCACACAGATGGCACAAATCTTGCATATTCAACTCTTTTAATTATTTTGTCTAGAGAAATATATATGGTTAAGGAAGTCAATTTTTTAAAATGAATTTTAGTTCTCTATAAATTAATTTCAAGGATTTTACATTATTTTGTTGCAACTACAATTACAACTATATATCTATCGTGTTTATGCTAATAATATTATTTACATTATTATAGATTTATTATATAATAATAATAAAGTAGTTTTTTTTTTATTATCTAATATTTTATACTCGATTTTATTTTAATACAAAATTTAAAATATGATCTCTTTTGTTAATATGGTATCAAAGAGTTTGATTATTTCAATGAGATATTTGCAATAATAAAAAAATTCATTTGACTTTGTCGTTAGTGTTTATTTTCTTACTCGTTCAATTGATTAGTCTCGTCAATTTCATGTCTATGATTTTTCTTCATAAAAGTAATTGATTGAATTCTTTTGTGGTTTATATTTGAATTTGTTTGAGCTTTAAATTTTTAGAAAAGTAGTAATGGTTAGTGAAAATGATGATTCTCTTTGATCGGTTAGTATTCAATTCATTTGACAAAATTATGATTATTAGAGTTATGTAATGAAAAAAATGAAAGGAAAAAGGATGTCGAGTCATGATGATGGAACTTCTATTTAATTCATGGATAGAAAAGATGATGCAATATATGTGGAAAATATTGGAAACATGGAATGTTAGTAATTTGAAGATTCTTAATTTGATTAAAAATTATCTTTCTCATTTAATAGATGTACAACTATCAAAATATGATATTGCTAAGGAGGTTTGGGATCATTTGAAGTATATGTGTAATCACCCTAATTTTATAAAATGGTATCAGTTGTTGAATGACATTATGGCTCTTACACACAATAATATGATCATTCAAGAATTTTATTCGACCATGACTGATTCACGAGATCAATTGGCTCTTACATAATCAGTGAAATTAAAAATTATCAAAGCATACATCGAGTAAAGAAAAAAAATAATGCCTCGTTCAATTTTTTGTGGCCCTTCAGGATAATTTTGAGAGTCTTCTAGGAAGTATTCTACATTCTAATCCTCATTCCAATGTTAATTTGGTTGTTAATGAGTTATTGAAATAAAAAAATTCTTTACAATCATGCATCTGTTTTGCTGCTGCTCCTATTCACAAAGTAAAATATCAAGGTAGAATTGAACTTGGTAATGATGAATGTGCTTTTTGCAAGGAGAAATGGCATTGGAAATCTCAGTGTCCTAAATTATTGAAAACAAATAAGAAGAATCTTAAAAGTCCATCATCAAATGTTACAGTTGTTGCTCATACTACCATTGATTTTAGTTCTATTTATGTATATCCCTTTGAGATCACTTCTCAAATATTTGATATTGCATAGCGAATTCAAAATATTCTTGCCACTTAGCCACATGTCATATTTGCCTCCTCTATTAAAGGTTTGAATTCTTCTAGTCTATTAGGTATGTTTTCCTCCACATGGATATTTAATTCTTGAGCATCACGACATATGTCATATGATGATAAATCATGTATGTCTTTAAATCATTCTTCATTTATGTTAGTAATGACTACTAATGGTACACATATACCATCAACAGACATTGATTATGTCTCTACAACTAATATGTCACTTTCTGATGTTTATTATATTCTCAATCTTACTTTGAGTTTTGCTTCTTGTCCGTTTAGGAACCAGAAATAGATGTTTTTGTTTCACGAAGGAACTAGAAATTATGATAGGTTAACATCTTTTGATTTAGACAGTGGCTCTGATCTTCTTTACATCGGCGTGGGGTAGACATGCATGGTTAACACACTAATGTCCAAATCAGTTCAAGATTTAAGATGACTAAAGTGAAATTGGATATCAAAGATTGTGTACTTTCTCAACACATGTGAATTTTTATATTCGAGTCGATTAGAGTGATCTTGGTTGGATTGAGTCTTGATCGATTGGACTCTTGATCGGTCCTTAATAGTTGCCCCCAAGATTTTGTAGGGCAGTAAAGGAGGAGAATTCTTCTGCCCCCCCCCCCCCCCAATTAAACCTGGCATCCCTCCTTCATAGTTTCATAATTCCAAACCTGCCTCTGAAACAAATTTTCGTACGAAATTTCGGTAAGCATATCAAATTTTCGATACTGTATTTATAATTTCCGATATACCGAAATTTTTAAAATTTACGTGAACTTAAAATATTACCGAAAATTCTAATATTCCATTTTATATCGTAAATTTCAACTAGAATGAAATTTCTGGTAGTTCATATTCAATTTTAAAATTAAAAAAAAATTAACACTATCGGAAATTTCGAATTTCCGATAGTGTAAAAAAAAAATTGGATTTTTTTTGAAAATTCTGTTATTTTTCATTTTTTTTTTCGGAAATTTTGAAATTTTCGGTAAAACAAATGGAAAAGTCGAAAGTTTTGGTACATATTGAAAATTTCCGGTATGAATAGGTAAATTTTAAAAAAAAAATCTTAATTTTACAAAGGGGTATAATGGTAAAAATGCTATAAATGGGGGGTGCTAGATTTAATTCGGGGGTGTCAAGTTAAATGCTCATAAAAGAGTCGGGGTAAGCCTTAAGCATCATTGATCGACCTTTAGATCGCAGTCCTCTGTAAAGTATAATTGAATTGCTTGGGATTAATTTTTGATAAATATTGGGGTAACAAGTGCATTTAATGTAGTTTTATCATTAAGATGCTTCGTTTCACATTCCTGACATGTGCGATGATGTGACAAACTAGGGTGTGATACAGTTCATAGAGTGCCTCAGTGCACTTGAGTTTGTCGTGTTTTTCTATGTGGAAAAATTGTAGTCGTCGATCTTGTGGTATATGTTCATAGTCGTTATTGATCTTTCAATTGTCATTGCTTTTAAATAAGGGGAATTGAATATTTTGAAGTTTTTGCAACCCTTTGGCTCTCAAACTTTCGGTCACTTTTCCTATAAAGGCTTTCATTCCTTCTTACTGAGAACACTACTAGAAGTGATTCAGAATTTTGCTTAAAGCTTTCACATATTTTCATTCCTCCTACTTCATCATTCCTTGTAACCATGGATTCTTCTAATTCTAGTTTTATTTTAATGGGACCCCATATACATCCTTTTAGGATGACCTAATCAAAGTCCGCCTTGTGAACCAAGATGTTTGTGTTGTCAAACCAAACATTTTATTCCTCTTTTTGGCCAAAACCTTGTGAACTAAAAGTTGTTTGTGTTGTCAAACCAAACATTTTATCCCTTCTTTTCCGGCCAATATGCCTTTACCCTTTGGTTCAAAGTCATTTAACTTTATGGGTTCCCGTGTTACCATTATGTTGGTACAAGTTACACTATTCATCACTTTAATCAGACCCTTGAAGTTATTTGTCGTGTTAGTCCTAGTTGCTTAGGAAAACACTTCCTTATCTTTCCTTTGTTTTTGTGGTTCCACGGACTACGAATGCTCTGATTTTCTCATTGCATAGTGAGAATACGTGCACGGGGATGTGAATCATTGGTGAGCATAATCCTAATTATTCCTCCCGCCTTAGGGCACCACTCATATATTTCACGATCCATTATCTACCTTCAATCATAACCGTTCACCCCAGTGATATACTGTTTCTTTAAAGTCAAAAATACCTCCTTTGGATATCCCTATAAACTTTTTTAGGACGCCTAACGAAAAGTTTGTGTTTGTACCAAGAGTTGTTTGTGCTGCCAAACCAAACATCTTATTCCTTCTTTTTTGGGTTAATTTGCATGTTTCCCTCTATGGTACAAATTTCATTCCTCCTATGGATTCCAATACACCATTATTTTGGTTTCAAATTATACCTCTCCAGTCACTTGTTACCAAACCCTTCGTTTCTGAGACCTTGGTCATTCATTCCATTCATCTCCATGATGCAATCATATTCTACCTGCATTCATTTCATGTGATATACATGTTATCTTTGAGTCAAATACATCACCTCTTTGAGCTCCATCTTGTATCTCCATGTGAACCAAGAGATGTTTGTGTTGTAAAACCAAACACTTAATTCCTTTATTTTCGGTTATTCCAATACAGTGATACCATGTCGTAGGCCCATCACTTGTTGGTTCATATCAGTTTTACTCTTGGGTTCATATCTCACCCCTTGTTGGAGTTCAAATCATATCACCCTTTGGTTTAGACCATACTTGTTATCACAACTTCTTTTCACCTCCCACCACTAGTTCTATGAACTACGGAGCTCTGAATTCCTCATTGCACTATGAGGATACATAGGCATGAGAGCCCCAATCTTCACCGATCACTATATTACTTATTTTCTTTCCATTTATTCTTTTGCGAGTAATCTTTAGATATCACACCCATTCGAGAATGAACAATCAAAACGGTTCCCATGGAGTATCATTGATGTTAGGGGTGATAATACATTCCCCTTGCATAACTGACTTCCTTACCCATCATATCTCTTTCCTCTGAGTTTTATCGATGTTTTCTCTTTCCTTCAGGAATAAATAAAGTTCGATGGAGACTCTGTTGTATGTTCGAGCGTGCGATGCATTCTAGTATATTTTCGCTAGCTTCAATCATTTTGTATTTCTTCTTAACTTTCCTTCCATTCTTCTTCCTTTGATTTTCACTTTCTTCTTCTTCTCTTCTTGTTCAACATTACCTTCTTCACTTCCACTTGCATCAACCTCAAACCCCCCCCCTTTCTTTAATAAAAAAGCCTATGTATAGGCCACTAAAGATCACTGATGAAATTCTTTTGTGCATGTAGATGATAATAATGAGAATGTGCTTCTTGTATCCTCAGCTCTAATCTACTTATGGAATCATATATGGAAAGTAAACCACTACATTATGCATCACTAATATCCCCGATTTGAGTGAATTAGGTGTGCATGTTGCGATCTGAATCATCAAAACTTAAAGGTTCTTGTTGATGTTGTTGGGGGTGTTGCAGGTGGAGTGGTTGCATGGTTTTATGCTATATAATTTCCTTCCATATAATAATGGTGAACAAAATATGTGTCCATCTTTGAATCGATGCGATAATGATGGTAGTTTTGGAGATCTAGTTTATATTTCAACAAATTACAATGATCAATCCCAATCCCAAGAAGGCTAGAGGAGGTTTGAAATTGAATGCACAATGAGAGGTGTTTTCGGATCTTCCTCGATATGCAGAACCATGAATTCCATAGAAAATGGATATTTTTTTATGGTTTATCATAACGTCTTTGATTATTCCAACAAGCTTCCTTGATGTCTTGTCAATCATTTGCAATATTTTCATGGTTGTTTTCTTTTTGAGGTCACCAATTCTTTGAACTACTGTGACTATAGTCAAGTTCACACAAGCATCTAAATCTATGTGTATATTTCTAACTTCCAAATCACCTACAAAAATAGGTAATATGACTACACCAGGATCTATTTCTACAAAAAATAGTTTGATGAAACTCTCTCATTTATTCATTTTATCGTCTCAATTAATTCATTTTATAATAAACAAAATTAAAATCTAGATTTTTAATACACAGGTCTCAATCTAATTATTTATAATATAAATATAACAAGAGGAAACAATACAAGCAAAGCAGGCTACTAGTTATTTTATTCTGAGAAAAAACATAAAAGAAAGAAAAATCAATAAGGTCGTTGTCCATCAACATTGCCAGGTGGTGAATAGCTACAAATCACAAAAACCCAACATTCTTACATTTGGACTTACCACAACCAAGATAAACAGAATCACGCCAAACAATTTGAGTATAATGCAAACATTCATCATGAACACAGGAGTTTGAGTGGTAGTCATAATCAGGCTTTTCAGTTATCCAAACTTCACTGCATCAGAACCATCCATTTCACCATAACCCTCAGCAAGATTCTCACCAAAAGGTCCCATAGAGTGCTCAAGTTCACAATCATTCATTCTCTTGTTTGCGTAGTTCTGTGCATAGGCTTCAAGGGTATAGTTCCAATGGAGTGGACCAACACCAACCTCTTCTCGAGCTTGGTTGTGTACTTCAAGAAAGTCTTGAGGGGTGTTTTGTGCTAGGGATATATTTATGCAACAAAAGGTTGAGGAAATGAAGAAAATGGCTAAGATTATGTGATATGAAGACCTCATGTTGATTTGTTCTTAGTTGTTGAAGAGTGAAGAATGTATGTTGGGGTACTTATAGCAAGAGTGTGGAGCATATCAAGCCGTAAGAACCGAAGGATTTTAATATTTAACTTTTCCACTCTATTATTCACCTTAATTTTCTAGATTACCATTTTTAATAAATCAAAATAAAGTCCACTAACACTAAGCATGACCACATTATATGTATCTACGTGAATTCACCTAAATCCGTTTTAATATTTGACAGTATGTGTGTATTTTTTTTAATAAAGGCCACTGTATAAAAAGAGAAAGATGATATAAAAAAAGACTAAGTAACTCCATCAAAAAAGAAAAATCTAAAAAAATATATATATGTTTAACTTATCTTTACAAAATCATTTTGAATTTCAATAGAGATAGAATAAAAAAAATGGTAGAATTTATGTATATTTGAAAACAAACCATACGCGTGTTTTCTCCAATATGTATGATTGATCATGATGTTAGAGTTACTATAAAGATCCGTGCAAGAATTTTA